>NC_141765.1:67791234-68098440 GCF_982258835.1 Parasteatoda tepidariorum
ATAACTACTTTTTTTCATTTGCTATCACTTTAAATTTTTTAAAAGAAAAGAATAGTTGCATAATGTAACACATTGATCCCTTAGAATACATCACGCTTGGTCAGAAATAATAGTATTTACTGAAGGGGCAATGCATTATAAATATTGCTTATAGGTTTGCGTTTTAGGATGGTTATCTCTTCAGTTGATTGTAACATGAAAACAAAAATATTTTTCCCATAGTATAGTGTTTGTTAAAATTTTATTGACAGGAGATATAATGGTCAAGAAAGAAACTATGTACCGAGATGAATTAAACTTATTTAGTATTAAAAAAAGGGTTTGTTTATTTTAAGAAAATTTTTTAATTTATGCTCTTTAAATTACCCTGATCGGTATGAAAAATTTTATGAAAAATGTAAAATTTTCTCAAAGCATTAAATTCATAAAAAAATTATATCTGCAGTGGCGTCTCAATATATTTTTTGTAACTCCATACAGCATTTGGTTGTTTGGAACTTAAAAATGATACATAATCTTAAAGACGATGCTTATAAAATTTGAACTGCTTTGTAATGAAATTAAAATGAGAATATACTGGCAGGAAACTTCGTCACTCTATAGCATGTGCCATTATTTTTGAATGCTTATTGCTCATGTTTTCCTCCGTGTTATCATTTAACTTTTGAATTTAAAAACGTAACTATAGTGTTGAATATAAAAATCTTGTTTAAAAAATACAATGAATCAAACTACAATAATACCCTAGTACTTGTAGTTAAAATATTTTTAAAAGATCCTCCAACAACTTATTCACACTTATGCGAAAATTAACAGAAATACAAAGAAAATCAAGGACTGGAGCTGGAATCGGAGAGCTCCAGAGTGGGGGTTGGAGCTTTAAATATTCCTATGCTTCTGGGCTCCAGCAATTTCCATGTATCTTACAGATATTTAAGAGACCTGCCACATCGCAACAGCATTGCACGTTAGCCAAGCTGCTGTGGAAAGACTATTCTCAGCATTAAAAGACATTTTTAATGATTTAAGATAAAGTATGAAGGAAGATTTACGAGATTCTATTTTTTCCCCTTAAGAACGAACAAGTGAAACTGTGAATTTAATTAAATTTATATTTTCTGTGTTAGCTGATTATTATGTTATATTTTTGTTTCAAAAATATCATAAATTTTTTTTCAGTTTGTTCGCGTTAGTTGGAGTTTTTAGTTGTAATGAAAAATTATAAGAAAGGTAAAAAAATTCAATTCAAGCAGACTTTATGGTAAACAAGTATCTTATTATTTGAATCTAGTAGATTTTGTTTCATGACCAAAATACGAAGAAATACGGTTTAATATTATCTTACATGCAAAAAATCCTAGAAGTTAAAATTAATAATTTCTCAATGTAACGATTAAAAATAAATAATTATGCTCAAATAATTGAACTTTTATAAACAAAAAATATTTCATCACACATATTTTCTTATGAACTTCACATTTCTAAGTAAAAATCGCTTTTTATTCCATTATTTAAGGAAAATAAATAAAATAATGCTTTAACATTTTTTAACAAGAACTTTCTGTTTAGTCTGTGAAATAAACATCCATTTCATCAATTAACCAGGCTTTATTAAGCATTTGATTTACTTTTTTGTAAAACATGCTTCGTGAAAATGTTTAATTATACGCCATTTAATTATACACATACTTTTTTTTCTAAGCTCATAAATAATGGTATTAGTTGCATTTCTTACAAAAATTTCTTTAAGTCTTTCTGCCTGAAACTTTTTCGTTAAATATTTTCAAATTTTTCGACTCACTATGAGCATGCTCACAATGGAACCAAATTAATAAAATATTGAGGATGCTCATTTTCAAATCGTTCTAAAACTTACTATAATTTGATTTCAAAATAGTTATAGATTTTTATCGTTATATACCGAAATTTAAGATACAACAACTTATTTTTCATTAGTGTGAAGCAGTCGCTAAATTTATAAAGTATATAATAGAAAAAGGATACCCTAAGTTTTTAAGATATTTTTTTTATTTAGTTGTGTAGTATTAATTTTGTTCACTGGCAAAATATTTCAACTATATCGATAACTTCTGTGACTTGTAAACATTTTCTACGATCTAGAAAACTTGGGTAATTTTTTTAATAATATTCGAATCTGGACTGATAAATTTCGATAAAAGTATCAAATATCTTCAATACAAACTTTAGATTGTATATATCATTTAAACCAGTAAAAATGGACATTAGCCCGTAACGCAATAATTTTGTCTAGAAATAATTGGTTATCCGAAATTTTAACTAAGAATAGAATATTAGCCTCAGCCCGCTTCGAAAGGATATTAGAGAGGCATTTTAGTTCCCTCATGCGATGCATATGCTACGATGTTAGAAGAAAATGGTTAGGGAATTTGAAAATGTCTGCATTTTAACTATTATGCCAGTAAAAGATAGTTTTAAATTTGAATACCTAAACGTCAGTTAAAAGGGAGTTTAAAAAGTGAAGTAAAAAGTGTCTATGATGCTTAAAGGAAAGTAAAAAGAATTTGGATCTATGTAAAGAATAAATAAAAATAAATAAATAAATAAAAATAAATAAATGAAAATAAATAAATGAAAATAAATAAATAAAAATAAATAAAAATAAATAAATAAATAAAAAAAATATTTTAAAAAACTGAATAAATTAATTGTGTTACAGACAGTTTTTTCCAACCAGGTCCCAGGGGTATAAGCAACATTACGCTTATAGTGGCGTGCAAAAGCCTCCAGCCAGTATGTTATTTTAGTTTATTACAATAAAAGATGAAGTAAAAATTATTTGTCTGCCAAAACAGTCTCGTGTTATCAATACAACGCAGTTAAAAGATTTATGTATCTTGTGACGTTATATGCATAACCTATGAGTTATATGTATAAACATTTAGTAGCTGATAGCCAATATCTCTCAAAGTTATATCTGTACGCAACCAATAACTGAAAGAATTTATTAAAAAAAGTATATTGACCGTAGACTTGCACGCTGCTGAATAATAACTTAAGAATACTTGAAATGTGTATGGACATTTCAAACAAAACTTTTGAAATGTCCCTCTCCGCTCATTTTTATAGAACACATTTACAGTTAAAATTAATGTAGCAAAGCTCAAATCTTTAATCCAAACTGGAACTAGAAGATGTCATTAAATTATATGTTTTCTGTGATTAATATTTATTGGAATATTTCATTCATTTTCTGGTGTGTTCATTTATCCCAGCCCTGTGGTTGATGGTAATAATTATAATTATTGAGAATTAATTTGGTAATTGATTGCATAATTAATTCGTTTAACCTTGATATTAATACTCCGATATACTCTAGCAAGAGTGATAGCCTAAAAATTCCTAATTTATGTGGTACAACTAATAGCTTTTTTATGGATTAAAAGTAAGATTATTTACTGGAGATTCCTCTGCAAAGTTTTGTAGCCATCTTTCTTCAAGTTTAATTTGTTTTTGTTAGTTTAAAATTTATACTTGTCTTCATTTTTAAGTTAATTTTTGAATGAACATTACAGGAAATATCGTTGAAGTGTTCGTAAACATGGCCGCTATTTATCTGTCATCTCTTTATGCAATTTCACTGTTATTTCTATCTGCAGCCCGGATGTTAAGATTTTTATTCCTCTGTCAGAACAGCTTCTCGACTTCTGACATATTTCGTTTCAGTTGAACTTAATTATGAGAAGTTACCCTTAAAGCTAAAATATATTACTTTTTTATGAACTTAGAGTCAACTGAGCGATGCGTGATAAATTGTGTTAATTTTCTGTAATGGTAGAAATTATGGTCATCGTAATGTCCTTACTACATTAATTTTTGTTAGTTTTTATAAAAGGAGAGATGGCTATTTGAGTTAATTTATGCTCTTTTTTTCTTCTGACTGTGAAGTATTTATCTCTACTGCAAAATATTTTTTTATGAAGTTTATTTTTATTCCCGAGCTTTGACATGGCAAATGTAGTCAAGTGAATTTCGAATTCGCAACTAATTGCTTGCAATTTAAAGCAATATAGATGCATACATATTATGGTGTTCATGCGATTTTAAAAATTTTTGTAAATTATTTTTTACAAAAGTACTTAGCCATTCAAAAATAAATAAATAAAATAAACCTGCTAACTTATGAAAAGAAACATTACTTAAATTGTTGAGTTTACAGAAGAAGAGCAAAAGCTATTATTTTTTATATCAGTTGATTGTGATATCAGTTTAAAATAATAAATTGATGGCAAAAAAACAAAAATACTTTGAATATTATGCTTGTTTCCTTTTGAAAAATTTATCTAGATTTGTTTATTAAAAAATTAAATGCAAACGACTTTAAAATAGTGAACTTAGAAAAAAGCTAATTCGTTTTCTACTCATTATATGATGCAAAATTAGTTATAAGCATTACATAAGTTTCATGCGAAATACTGAGGAAATAAAAACGAGAAATCGTCATACCCCATTACCTATAGTTATTACTTATATATTGTCAATTGCCTATATTTTCTTTGTGCAGTTATGTGGTAAAGAGACTTGCTTATAAGATATTCAAATAAACGTTGATTAAAATGTTAAACAAACAGGAGAAGTAAAATTCTTTTCTGTACTTCGTATAATGCTAATTTCGTTTAACAAACGTTTCATAAGATTGATGTAAAATACGGAGGAAACAAAAAGAAAAAAAAATTCAAACGCCATTACCTATGTCTAATGGATTGGGCATGTCTCATTAATGTGAGAAATGTAAAAATATTTACTGATAAAAAATTAGTTAAACCAGAAATGTTTTAAAATGCTGAATTTATACGAAAAGTAAACTTTTTTTCCGATACTCCACTGAGCAAAAAGTTGTCAAAAGCCGTCCTTTTTATTTATATGATTTGTAATATGAAGACTTCTTGTTTTTGTAGCAACGAGGAAAATGTAAAGTAATTTTCCCAAGAGATTTGTTTTTGATGGATATATTTAGTTTATGATAAATAATCATAAATATATTGAACATATCTTAGTTTTTGAGAAATATATTGAGAAATAGAGTAAAAATATTTTTAGCACGTCAATCGTTGGAATAATTTATAAATAAATTTCATTTATAACTTTTAAATACTTTTACAATGGCTAATGACGCAATGTTGTACTAATATTGTTATTTTTCTAGAAGGGATACCAGTTCTTTTTTTTTAATTTACATTTAAATAACAGTTTTCAATGCGTATATAAGTGTATATACTTCAATAAGTGTTTTAAATGTGCGAGTATTTTTTTTTTTATGAAAGAAGTTTTATATTCAATATGATTAACTTTTATGGTAACTTATAACTTTTATGATTAACTTTTTTTTACTTATAATCATTAACCTTTTTGAATAACAATAACTTTATAATAATTGATTATTTTTTCTCTTACTATTGTAGTCTGAAAATTTAGCTACATAAATGGTATTTCTGCTCTACCCTATTACCCATCATTGTTATAAATTATGTTTTGTCAATTGCATATGTTTTCTTTGTGCAGTTATGTGGATAAGGAGGTTAGCTTATAAAAAATTCAAACAAACGTTAATTAAAATGTTAAACAAACAGAAGAAGCAAAAACTTTTTCTACACTTCATATAATGCTAATTTTATTGAGCAAACAGAACAATTTGGAATATCAAAATTAGTTACTTATATTATCAACTTGAAAAATAATTTAAATAATAATTTAAATAATAATAATCGGTACTTTTTAAAGGTAACCTGTGTGGTTACCTTTATTATAATAATTAAAAAGATTTAATTAGTTTAATTAGTTATTTAGTTAGTTATTTTTTTATAACAACTAACGGGAAATGCAAATTTTTTTCAAGGCCATATGATCAATGGCAGTTGACTCTGAAAAAAAGCTATCTAGATATATAAAAAATTTAATTTTTTTTATCTAAAATTGCTAGTCTTTATGCTATTGATCTAAAATGTCAATTTTCTTATTATAATTTACACTAGGGTACAATTTTTTTCTTCTTTTGTTATTTGCTGCATGTGACTTTTTAACGGATATTGGATATTTTACATCGCTGATTTCAAGGATACAATAGTTAGTTAGTCTCCAAGTTAGTTTTTTTTAATGACATTTTTAGTCTATTTTTTGTCGAAATGTTTAAAAATGTTATACATAACAGAGGATCGGACAAATGTTGCAACAAACTTCTAGGGGAGTTAGAGCACATCATCAGGATCAAAATTGTATGGTAATTCATGCCCGAAAATGTCGTCATACGCCGCTAGAGACGCTTCCCTATTATGAATTGCGACTTCGTGTGGTTCTGAACAGGTCATAATAAGGTAACGTTCCTCTCCACGTCTGACAACATTTCTGGACATGAGTTTGATCCTGATGATTCGTTCTATCATCCTTAGGAGTTTTTCGCAACATTTATACGATCCCTGTTATAAAGTTTTTAAACTTGTACATTTCAACTTCGACAAAAAAATAGACTAAATATGTCATTTAAAAAAAAACCAATAGATTTTGGAGCAAAATTAATTTCAGATTATAAATCCCCATACCCACATTAGGCAAGATCAAGTATTTGTATAAATACAACAAAAAATTCCCCAGTGTTTTTTAATAATAATAATTCAAATTTTTGTCGATGTTAAATTATAACATTATTGTGCACATTAGAATTCAATGTAGGGAAATCATAATTGAATATTATTATATATTCGATTAATGAATATATTGAATTTATCGTGCATGGCTTTTTCCGTGTAAAAATGACCAATAGCCGTGACCGTCATGCTACAGATTTTTATGAAACTTTGTGAAACGATACAATGCTGGAAAAGAACTGAAATATTTTTTTTTCTGGTTAAAGCTACCGTACTCTATTTTCAAAAATTCGCAAAAATCAAAGTCGAAGAAAAAAAATTGAGAATCTAACCAAAGTTCAAGACAAGTAAGATAGCTACAATGAATTTCAGGCAAATACTTTTAATTAGGCATTGTAAAATTTCATAAACAAAAGTAATTATACTATGATGAATGAAATGTTTCTCATTTTATAAACAGTAAGAAGTTAATAAAATTTTAAAGTTTTCTTTTTAAATCTATTGCAACATTAAAATTTTGGCCCAAAACCACTTTTCTTTTCTCAGTGACTAAAAAAAAATATTTTTATTTATTTATCTTTAATTGAAAAATATAATATTTAACATTATTTGAAATGAAGAGTTCGAAGAATTTTGTTATTTCATTAAAAAAAAAAGCGTGAAATATTTTGGCTAAAAACCACTTTATATATATATTTTTTTTAATGGCAAAAGCCAAAATCATCTATTTGGTTTTATATATTGAAAAGTATGATATTTAATTCGAGGAAAAATTTCAGGTGGTGAAACTTTAAATTTTATTGAAGCACATTCCTGAAACTTTTGCAAAAAAGGGAAGGCATTGATTGTATAGTAAAAAACCAAAACATTTTTTGCGTGGCTTCTTATTTGACGTGTGTAACAAATGCTTAATGAATTTAGTGATATCAGAATTAATGTTTTGCCATTATTATATAGGAGTTAATTGCTTTTTTAGCCATTTTTAAGAAATGTAAATTGTAATTTTTTTGAAAGAAAAAAAAAACTTTTTCTTAAATAGTTTACATTTAGTTAACACAATTTTTTTCCGAGATATAAATTACCGAATGCCAGCTTCTAATATTAAGAGATTTTATTTTTAGAAAAAATAATTGCCACAGATGACACACAAATTGCTTTCTTTTAATTTTTATATAGCACTTCATGGAAATTCTTTCAGGAACAGTTTTCCCCAGTTAGTGTCTTCGGGTTTGACCTTTCGGGCCTTCGGGTTTGACCTTTTCGTAGTTTTACTGGAAGTTACACCATGAAAAAGCCGCGTGAAATTGCCCTGTACCGTCCTTTATTTAGACATTTTAAAAGGAAATTGGTTTCAAGAACTTCCATAACGTGATAGAGCGTCACCCTAAGGGGAAAATTTAACCATCTCAATTCATTTTAACAGATTACGCCGTAAATAATATTCGGTATTTTCTTAATGAGTTATTTCCAGAATTATTACCCATTAGCTTCAAAATATAATCTTTTAATTGGAATATTGACTTTTTATAGCTCTTCGTAAAATAATTTCTTTAAATTAATAAGCAAAAACCATTTTAAGCTATGTATTTATGTAGAGAAACTTGTATAGGATGTTTCATATTGCATAGTGGGGTAAAACCGGGTACCTCCATTTTGATGAAATTATTTATGTTTTCCAGCCCACAAACGCACACTTTAGTAGACATAAAGAACCATATTCGCGTGTTAATTCACGGCATTTTTGTAAATAAGTTGGTTTTACTATGTCAACTTTTTAATATTCTCTTGTTTTTAAGCTTTTCCTATTTAATGGTCATAACAGTTATAATTATTTTAGGTTAAGCTTATGTTTACTAAAGATTTATACTATAGCAAACAGTAAGAATTCAGCACGATACTGGTTCTCTTTAATTTCGACAACCTCTGCTCACGGGGTAAAATCGGGTACAAATCGGGTACCCTCCTTGATGTGTATCAATGCTGGGCCCGTGAAAGCTGCAGCGTAACGGAAGAAGGAAGCTACATCGAAGTCTGAACAAAGATTTTACAAAAAAGAAAAAAGCGAAGAAAATTAAGAAAAACATTAAGTTTTATTTACTGCGCATAAGTTGCAAGTAAACAGAACTCATAAAATAAGTTCAAAATGTAGAGAAAACATGGAAAAAATTACAGAACAAGGGAAAAAGGGAAAAGGAAAAATAATAATAAAAATAACAAAAATCCGGAAAGGGGGGAAAATCCGAAAAAAATGAAAAAATTAAAAATTGTAATATTTTTATTAATTTTTTCCTTTTTTTCGGATTTTTTCCCCCCGGATTTTCGTTATTTTTATAATTTTCTTTCTCCCTTTTTTCACTGTTCTGAAATTTTTTCCATGTTTTCCTTACATTTAGAACTATATATATATATATATATATGAGGAACATATGATTCACCTTCTCTAGTTCCGCCATTTGAGTTTAATTTCAATTGAGTTAAATTTCAATTGAGTTAAATTTCAAAATGGCCCTTTACAAAATCGTATTATCTTTAATAAAATGAAAATTATTGCCTAAAATATTATTTTTAAATCTTTAAGTCTTATAAGAATGATTAACAAAAATTATTTTGCTTTTCTGAATTTTAAAATCTGTTTTTGTATTAATCCGAATTATTTGATAATTTTTAAATATTATCTATTATGTATAACCTCGGAAAAATTTTGTACCCTGATAGGGTGCAAAATGTTCACAAACGAAATACGGTATTAAATTAAGTTATGTTTAACTTAATATTATCTAATAAAGTTTAGGATAAAATGGTTCAACAAAGAATGATATAAAAGTTGCTGCAAATTGTAAAAACATTTTGCTTCAACAAGCACCAAAATTTCTAACAGTGTCTATAGATGATTTTCATTATACATTATTCATTCATTTTATTATCATTCTATTTTGATTTTCTTTAAACTTGGTAAATTACGTTGTGACGCACTTCACAATTTTGACCCCGATTGATAAGTTAACTAAAATTCAAATTACGTAATCCAAAATATAAATTTAAACACTCAACAACTTGATACAAAGTAAGATCGAAAAAAAAGTTCTCTCAAATGATTATGCATTGCCATTAAATAATAATTTTTTTTTTTCTAAGCAAGGGAAAACCTACTTGTTAAGTCTGTTATTCTTTCACTCGATTTACAGTTTCTAGTCTACACCCTACTGCGTAAAAAGACTTATGTCAACTTAGATACCAATTCTTCGAAGTTTCCCGCGGGTTTCACCTTGAGTTTTTCAGCTGGATGGACAATTTAAAAATCTTCTTTTATTTTTTGGTTCGTGGGTAACTAAAGTGTGAATTAAAATTACTTATAATGCATTTTCTCGAAATACTTTCTAGTGATTAAGTTTGACAGCTACTTTAAATAATGCTTACATGTGCAGTGTCGTGTATCACCGGTGATAAAATCGTACAGTTTTATCCTATAAGAGTTGGATGCGACTATGCTGCTCTGAACAAGCTCAAACGCCATTAAAAGTTATAACTGATGCAAAATTATAAGAGAAAAAAGGAGAATTGCAATTCTTGGAATCCACTTACTTTTTTGAATTTCTTATTATGACAATGTCAAACAATGTCAAACCACATATTTTTCTGGTGAATTTAGAAATTTAACAATAAGCTCTTTTTTAAATGAAAAGTACATAAGTATTTTTTTTTCATTTTATACTTCGAGTGACATAAGTATCTAAAGCAAAGAACGTGTTAAAATATTAAAGATTTGATTGAATACTAAATTGTGATTTTTTTTTTATCTACAAAAATATTCGCAGACCAATTTTTCCATGCATCGTTTTTCAGAAACATTATGATCTGAATTTGTTCTAGTGATGTATAAACTTATTAAAATCCATACATTAGACATTACAGTTCATTAGACATTAAAATCATACATACCATTACAGTTCATAACATTTCCATTGAAAAAACGTTACACGTTATATCATGTTAACAGTTCTGTTTTTAAATGGTAATTGAAAAGCCATAAATATATAACAGAAAAGCCCTATACATATCCATAGGACTTTTCATAGATAATTGAAAAGCCCAATACACGTCCAAATATCTTTGCATTAAAATTCGTAATTTTTCTATTAGCCAATTTTATTGTTGTCTTATGGCTTTTTACGACATTACAAAGATATTATAATATGAAACTTTGTGCTAGATCTAATAAAGTTAAAAACCTATACAAATCCATATAATTCAGTATATTTATTAAATTTTTATTACCATTGAAATTTTAATTTAATTAATTAAAAAACAGTTTAATTTATATTACTTTGTTAGCTCTGTAATTAATTGTAATTCTGCATAGATTATTAAATAATCCGTAATATTATCTTTTTTTAAAAAAATATTTTAAATTTAGTAATGCAGTTGATCCAGACAAACTTTCAGGATAAATATTTACTGTTTTGCTGAATCACACTTTGGAATCTCAAGATTGTTTCATTTTAAAAATAGGAAATCCAAATGTCTGTCTGTCATGATGAATGTGTCGCAGGTTTAAATAAAACTTTTCATGTCATCAGAAAAAGTCACTTCATGACCTGGTTGCCGTGAGTTTTCTTTCATGACTCACGTCATGAACATTTTATACTCGCATCCTCAGATTTGAAATTAAAAAAATAAAATAAATAAAGTTCAAATCAACAAACAATGGGCTTCACGGAGGAGTTGATTTATTCATTAGTAAATATGCTTAGAGAAAAACATTACTTCTTTTTAAAAAGTTCAATGTTTTACTTTATTTTTAAAGTGTATTGTGAACATTTAAAATATTTAATAATGATTAGATTATGATTAAGATTGTAAAAAAGTCTGTATCAAATTACTGTAAAAAGTACCGATATTTTTCAGAGCATTGATTTTTTATACCTTAAAATCTATTTTTAACAAAAAATGTTACGGAACAAAAATAATGATAAACCTTAATTTATATAATAATAATAACAGTAAAATCTCTGAATCACTCTAAATAATACTGGAAAAAAAATCTAATATTTTACGGTAAAACTCGATTTTACGGTGAAATGGATTTTACGGTATGATTTTTTTTATTAAGTTAAAATAAGAAATTCCAAATATTTTGAAAGAGAAAATTAATAGAATCTAATAAATAGAGAGATATTATTCATATAACCGTACTGATGAAATATGTAATTACATTGACACGAAGCATTTCTATGATACGATTTTCATGATACGAAGAGCTATTTTTAGTTATACTAACCAAATCACACACTTAATTAGTCTGATATACCTAATAATTGGTTACACTTTTCGAATATGCGTAATAGTTAATTGACAGGTTATATCAAATACAGCACGTGATAGATAATTAAGAAGTTGTGATAAACAGATATAAGTAATAGTTAAATGAGATGCTGCACGAGTAAAATTTTCTAGTTGATTAGGCTAAGGAGTCACATATGCATGCTTGTTAGTTAACGGTTTAAGTTAATCAGATATATTAATTAATTCAAATGAGATATCGTTGTACAATAAATTGAAGAATAATTTCTTTCAAGACTAATTACTTTTTCTTAATTTACGTATATGGTTTCTTTGAGAATATTATTTGCGTCTCCAAAAAATATATTCATATTTGAAATTATGAAACTACAAAGCTGTTGCCTACTGTTTTTTTGAACATCTTCCCAACTGATTGCTCCAATCACATATTATGCATAAAATATATTAAATCACAGGCTATAAAAGCTCTTTTTACAAAGCATTTTTTAAAAAAATTTGTTCATGATTAATAATTGAACAATTGCAAATATGCAAAAATATGCGAAATATGCAAAAAATAAAAGTAACATTAAGGGGTCCAAACTTTTGGATTACTCTCCTGGCCAAGCTATTGGGACCATTTTTCCGAGATTGCGGCTACCCCGTATATTTTGGGGTTCAGAAATCCAAATCCATCGAAAAAAAGGCATGCTTAGTCTGAGAAAGTACGTTTTTGTGTCTGATTTCATAACTTAAAATATAGTTTTCAGTAATTAATGAGCATATTTAAGGTCACCCCCTTCGAACCATTAAGATCGAGTTCTAGAACGTGAAGATCCGATTATTAGATCAAAAGTTATTTAGGGTGGTCAGTTTCTCCTTTTGAGCATTGTACATCGAAATGTTTTAAATTTCTTTCTGAAAATTTATTATCCTTCTAAAACAAATTGTTGTATTAAATATTTCCCTTTTTTTTATAGAGAATAATCAATTTTTCATGTAAATCTATGTTTCTCATTTAACCTTTGAAAAGTAAAATATGCAATAAATCATTTTTTTCTCGAAAGAAAAGCAATCAACCCTTCGCATTTTCAATCACTTAAGTTCATTTCTTGACCTAGATAAGCGAAAATGTTAACTTTTTGTATGCACATAACCTTTCTCAACAACAATAACTACAATTTATAACATGACAATTAATTTCTTAAATTAAATAACTGACAAAACTAAATTAAAAAGATTTTATTTTTTGGTGTCTGTTAAACGTTAAAGTGAGAAGTGATTAATTATATGGAATTATCAGCCCAAGTAAATGAGACAGGCAATGTAAAAGGCCTTACTTCAGTGTGGGTTGCGAGAAACTTTTAAAATGGCATTGAAGGACAGAAACAATGAGGATTTCTTAAACTAAGCAATTTATTTATTTTTTTAAAAATAAATGTGAGTATTTTCAGAGAGTAAAAAAATCTCTCTGGTATAGTTATATTTCTCTTTTAACATTTTGTCTGAATTATTTTTTATAAGAAAAATTTTTCATTCTTACAAATGTTTCTTGCTATAATATTGCTGCGAAAAAATTTCTAAGCTGTACTGAAAAATTGTGACTTGTCATTGTTTTGTAAATTATTTTTTTAGAATTACTTGAATAAAGTGAGCAAAATCTATTTAAATTAGATACAATTTCTTATTAGTAGACAATAACTACAAATATTACTGAATATGCTACAAAAATAATTATGAGATAATAAATTATTGAATAACAAGCTATATTTGAGTTAAACATTTACTTGTAAGTTAAATATTTACTTGTAAGTTAAATATTTACAAAAATTAAGAGTTATGGTAACTCAGGGATAGAGTGTATGCCTTCCAATGAGATCAATTGGATTCGAATCCTAGCCATGGCTGGTTAATGGTTGATACGAATTCTGCACCTTACTCGCACCGACAATAGTGATCTTCAGGGGTAGACGGATCATAGGTTAGAGTTCTCTTGCCGTCAGGAAAACCGTGGGAGGTTTTGAGGTTACCGTCTCCATGCAATTTAAATGCGGTTAGTTTCATCAAAAAATCCACCACGAAGGCAATTTCCTTCCAATATTTTATCCAGGAGTTTTCTTGTCTTTTGGATTGGATTCATAATTACAAAGCTATGGAGTTGAACATTGATAGTCGTAAACTCAAAATTGGGTTGGCTGTTCAACGACGGTTGTAAAAAAAACATTAATTTATTTTCCTTTGGCTTCTATAAATTTTAAGTGAATGTAATTTTTTTATTGTACTTTGATAAGTTCTCTAATTGAAAGATTATCATAAACTTTGCATCGAACTAAATTTTCAATATTTTTTAAAATTTGTTTAAATTGTGGTACTTTATTAAATTAAATGTAACTCCCTAATACTTTAAAATCTTTAATTTTTTTTTCATTATTTAACAATTATAACTATTATACTTTAAGTGCTGTGATTAAAAATTTTATAAATAAAGAAAAGCAAATTTCACTTGTTAAATTTTATTCTCTTTCAGATAATAAATAAAATTAATTTATCTTATTTACAGGACGAAGTCATAACTCAAGTGGTATATTATGGAGCTTAGGAAAAACTGCTTCAGATTCAGTCAAAATGTTTATAGAAACCGGAAAAGCTGACTTACTTATTCGAGAAAGTGCTGAACAAAAGAGGGGAATCCTCTCTGAATTTTTTGCTCCTCCCTTAAGTCAGGGTGTTGGAAATACGCAAGCAACATTTTTTGTAGATTCCACCCATTCAAAGGTAAAATCTGAATGTTAAAATAACGCCTATTCGTAATTATTCATTTTAGTCATTAATGCGTCGTTAAGATTTGTTTTAAATGTGTTTTTGACAACAAATCATTCACTATAGTCACAATGAATTGCAAAATATAAATTATTTATTTCAAATAAAAGTTGTTGAAAATCAGGAGATTCAGAGGCTATTTATGTTTTCTAGTTCCAAATATAACGTTTTAGTGTTAAATTTAATGTGTATAATATCACAAAATAAAATTTATTTGTACGATGCAAGTTCATAAATTGAAAAGTACATGACTCACTCAAGTGCAATCAAATTCCTTCAATTTCAAAGAACGCATAAGTTTTTTAAAAAAAGGAAACTGTTCAACTTCAAAGATTATCTTTTTGACAATAAATAAACATTAAGGAAACTAAATTGTACTTAAGCCACGTAAAGAAAACCCAAAAATATCTCCCGTAGCGTTTGTACTCGCCCACTATCAAGATCATATCAATGCTGGCTGTGTAAAGGAATATATACGAATCTAGTTGCCATGAAAATTATTAAAATGCACGAATATTATTTTCTGTGTGAGATATATCTGACTGAATCAAACTAAAATTAGCAGTACTTAGAGTCCAGCGAGGTGGTTCGTAACACCTCCCGTACCTCCTGTAACCCTATAAATGCATTGAGGCGTTAAATAATATTAAAGGATAATATAAAGGTGGTTGGAAATAGCGCACAACAAGTAGTGAAACTTCTGTAGTTGCTACTTTTTTTCGTGGTAAGTAGCGTAATGTGCTACTTTTTTAAAAAAAAGTAGTGTAGTCAGTAGTGCGATACAAAAAAAAAGCAGTAGTTTGTAGGATTCCTGACTACTACTTTTAATAGGAAAGAAACACGGTTTTAGCACAACTAATTTTTCGAATTTGATAGGTACAAACTTTCGCAGGTTTGTCAATAGGTGCAATGAAAATGACCCTGTGACTGTAGCAGAGGTTAACAGAGATTACGTATTTGGAATCCGGTGTAACTAATATTTAAACTAGCCATTACGAAAAATATATAATTAATCACTTTTATCGCACTTTCACATGCGAATGAAAACTCGTGAAACATTAATGTTATTTCAACAGTCATCATTTTGAACATTAAGTTCCCTAGTAAAGTTAGTCTTAAAGTAGTGAGGTAGTTATTACATTTCGAAAGCAGTTTTTAGTCACTACATTAAAAAAAAAAGTTTTAGTTAACTACAACTACTTTGTTACAAATGAAGTTAACTGCAAAATGGTGTTTTTCTGACCATTGGTATTAAGGTATTAAAACCTGAAATGTCAATTTAAAATATTGAAATCTAAGAATTAATTTTAAAATTTTGAACTGCTAAAAGTTAATATTGATTATAAAAATCACTAATGAAGGGTGATAGTTACGCATTACGTTAATTTGGTTATAACCTTATTTTATTGCAAACTGAGATTTTATATTTTAAGTAAAACAAAGCATTTTTAACTGCAGATCATGCTGAAGTATTTTATTTATATGCCATGAGGCTATTGCAAGTTTCAATAAGTACGAAGATTCAATTTCAACCCATTTTTACAATACATCTTTGCCCATTGCGCCAGATTTCGAAAACACAATTCTTATTTCAAAATAAGATTTCATATTTTTAATGAAAGTAGCAAGAGGAAGAGTAACAAGATGAATAAATCATTTGTTTATGTTTTATGCTAGTAAAATAAAATATTCTTATGCCATTTGGGTATAGGGTACATCACTGTTCGATTAGTTCAGAGAATTAATCTCAACCCATTTTTGACAATACCTCTTTCTTTACACATTTTTTGGAAACACAGAATGCTTCTTTCAAGCTAAGATTGCATCTTTTTAATGAAACAAAATGAATAAAACATTTGTTAATGTTAGATGGGAAAGTATACTTGTCATTAGGGTATTGCACTTTCCGAAAAGTTCAGAAAAATCAATCTTAACTCATTTTTTTACAATACCACTTTTACACGGTGCTCATTTGCCGGAAACACAGCATTTTTATTTCAAATAACATGGCAAGATCGTCGATGCTAATTTTAGATGAATGAGTCGAAGAAAAAGTGCTGTCGGGGCTTTGTGGTCGAGGCAGCTTACAAGAAAACTATCAACAAAGAGGAAAACTAACTGTCTGGTGTGAATTTTGAGCTGACACGCTGTCTGCGAGTAACAATTTCATTCATAATCTTTCTTCTTTGTGAGGTCATCAGCTGAGATATAAAGTTACACTTTCAAAAGAAAAGATAGTGGATAAAGAATTGTTAAGATAGAAAGCATATGTAATTTGAATCTTGCCTTTCTTTGAAGTTCTTTTGTACTTAAATGAAATGAGCTCATAATACAAGGATTATTTTTTAAGGTTATAGATTTCTGAGAATAAGAAAAATGAAATGAATTGTGTGCATAATTATAATTTATGAAAATCTAGATTATATTCTCGAAAATTATTTGTTAAAATTACATAGTTGTGAAAATGTATTGTTTTTACTCAAATACCATAGATTATTACGGATATTTCAAATTATGTTCTTTTCATCTTTCAGATTTTATTTATTAATTTATGATTACTTTATATAATCTGAAGATTCGTTTAAGATTTACAAGCATAGATGATTTTGCGATGTGATTGATTGCGTAGCAGATAGAATAAGTTTAAAAAATATGATTAATTTCACTGGTTCATGAGTGTTATTTATTAAAATGACAATGTTAAATTGTGTTAGTGTCACACAATATGAATTATGATAAAATTTTTAATATTTAAAAATATCTAATTGTTCTTAACTTCACTGGCTTAAAATCAAAATAATGAAATAAATCCAAACAAGGATCGTCGCTTATGGGAAGTAAGGTATCTAATTATAATAAAGAACGCAGCGTATAAAAGCACAAATAATATGTAACATTACCACCATAAGTGCCGAGGCACAGATAGAAAATAAATGCAACAGGATCAATAATTGATTTACAAGGAAAAAGTTGATCGACGATTAGAGAAAGACAAAAGCAGAATACAATGGTTTCGATGTAGATCGAAAAACGAAGATGAAATATATGGTAATATATTATCCAAGCTATTGAAAAATAAAGGGTAATAGAAAAGTTATCAATTAATTTATATAAGCATTTTTTAGAATAATGCGTCATTGGTCAAAGGTCATTTGTTATTTCCCTTGAGTGAAAATTCTTGTTATTTTCCATTAATACGATTATATATATTCGTATTTCTCTTCATTCTGTGTTCGACTTTTGATGATGGTACTTATTAGAGTACCAAAATGATCATTTGTCTCTGTTTATTAAGCTATTTATATTAATTAATTTATAGAATTTATATTTTATTATAACTTTTGCATCAATCCAATTTCATGATTATGAGCAAAACACCGTTTTGGTAGAACTTTAGCCTATGGCAATATTATTGGAAAGAAAAAAAGAATGAAAGAAACTGAACCTACAGTCGAATAAAATCAGAACAGTGATTGATAATTTTTTAATAAACCAAACAATTATTTTGAACTTCGTTAATACAATCCATGTAGTAATGGGGAGATAAAAAATGTATCATGAAGTTAAGAGGTTTTGGATATATAGTGATAAACCACATTTTTTTTCAAATATAAAATTTTATATTAAACTAATCCTTAGTATTGTTTATGGATAGGTACTTTGCAAGTGTTTAGAGTTTCCTCTTGTTAACAGTACACAAAAAAACATTTTACTGCCTACGTGGAAAACGTAGTGTTGTTCCCCAAAAATGTTTTTAAAAAAATACTTTCCAGAGCAATTTAAAAATGTGGATTATCATCGTATTACTCCAAGTCCTTTAAGTTTGCTTGGGGTAAATAAGTCCGGAATTTCAATCCGAATAGATATATTCCTCGAGAGGTTATTTGGATTTTCATCATATCTGGTTTAGTATCTTATTTCAATTATGAAGCCTCTACTATGTCATGTTAAAATCAAATTTAATCTATTATTTTTCTCCCAGGTATCGATGATTTGCCGTATTACTCCAAGTCCTGACTGGTTTATCGGAGTCGATAGTTTTGACCTTTGCAAGGGAAGTAAGTGGGTGGATTATATCACCCTAGACCTCGAACCCACTGATGGTGGCACAGACAACGGCTACACATTCACATCTCCAAAATGGGCCACTGTACCAAGGTCAAGCATCTCTCCCATAAAAGCTAGTCATCCAAGTCATCCGGCCAGTTCTTTTTTTTATCCCAAATTAGAGAAACTCCCTCGAATAGCACATGTTACGTTTTTAAAAATGAAAGAATTTTATCTCTCCAAAGAAATTAAAATAAGTCTCAGGGGAGAAAGTCTCGTTTTGGCCAAGAATACAACAAATATTACTCAAGAAAACATTATTAGGTAATAAATAGGACATAATTTAAAATAATTTGTGAAATGTGTGCTTAAAAATTTCATAAAATATTACTAATCCGCATTGTTGGAAATTTTAGAGCTTGTAAAATCGTATTATTGTTCCCATTTGCTTCAATCTTAATATGGTGCAGCACATGTATTTTTTAAACTTTACTACAAGATACTATAGTTCAATTAAAATGCAAAAAAGGTTCAGTTTAACATTTTATTAAGGTTTTATGAACTTAGTTATTTAGTAGGATTTGAGGTATCGATATTACAGTTCAATTTCGAACCGATTTATGAGAGTGAATGCTAATAAGTTAGAATAGTTTATGAGATTAATTTAATTTGTTTTATTTCTCAATTTCACTTTTTCTGAGATGTTTTACTTTCCTTATAAGGGAATATTTCGCGGAGTTTAGAAAAAAATTTGTGAAACAATCAACTGTTATGGAAATTGTTTTATGAAATCATCTCTGCTCAACAAGTGAGGCCAGTTTTAATTAAATTCTTTAATTTTCCCAGTTGATACCAGATTTCGTCCCATTGTTGCTAAGTTTTGTCCCAGAACACAGATAGTATTTTACCTCAGTTGCACTATACATAACAAAGCTTCTGTAACAAAGTCTTACAATAGAAAAAAAAACGACGAAGTTTCAAACATTTTAGGAGTAATATTATTAAAGAGGTATACAATATATTAAAAAAAATGATTTTTTGCTTGCATTTTCATAAAGAATAGAAACACATGACTTTATAATGGCCCGTGCATAACAAATATTGGAGAATGACCCCGAACTGTGCTGAAAAATTTTAAATATTACAGATAATGTGGGACTTATTTGTTTAAAAGAAAGTCTTACTTTTGGAAGAAATGTTTAAATTTTATGTAACTCCATAACTATGAATAAAAACATAACAGATATTTTATTTATAGGATACATTATTTACAGGTTGTTTCTGGAAGACTACTGGATAGATATATTTACATTCCATCATATTACAAAACTAAGTAAATGTTGCTTTAAAAGTATATTGTGATAGAAAACTTTAAATTACAAAAATTGAAAATGTTATACAAAGCTGCAAAATTAAAAAACAAGCTTTTTTAAGAGCAAATTTAATGCTTTAAAAAGAATTTAAAAAAATTATTCACAATTCACGCCGATTTTTCCAAAAATATATTTTTTAGTCTTTAATATTTTTTCCAAATATTTATCTTTTACTTTACCTCCTCTAACACCAAAATTCCTATCTAAACACATGTTAGTCTTAAACCAACTTGCATTTATGCACCTAAGTTCGTTATATAATACCTTAAACTTTTAGGAAGACGAAATATACATTCACAGCTATTAATTTCACAACGAAAAATAAAGATTTTTACAAGCATAGCAAAATAATAAACTCAGCGTTTTTATATTATCGTTATAATTCCGTCATAAACCTCCTATCCAAACACCTGTTAGTCTTATACTACCTTGCGTTTATACACCTCAATTTGAAATTTCAGTTCTCAAAATGACGAATTGTACTATCCCAACAATAAATTTTATAAAGAAAATTTAAGACATAGAAAAATAATAAACTCACAGTTTTTATAATATCTCAATTCCACGGTTTTTGGGGTTTTATAATGTACTATTTGTATCAGTAATACTAATATTTATTCGAAGAAAACCATTTAATTTAAAACACAAAATCAATATATTATGAGTAAAGTGTCTATAAAGATGTGATATCAGTTATCACTTTGGTTTTAAGCTATTACAACAATAGTAGTTAAACCATTTGTTAATTTATCTTTAGATTAGTTTATTGAATTTTTCAATTTTTATGGTTTGCTCAATTTTAAATATTATTAATTTCAACTCAGAATATTTGGAAAAGTTAAGCGGAGTAACGTTTTTTCCTCTCGCATTTTACCTTTATAGCTCAATGGGAGAATTACGAAGACTTTCCTCTAAAAAAGATAGAAAATTACGAAGGGAAAAAAAGAAGAATTTAGCTCGTAAAGAAATAAATGCTTTTACTTCAAAAGCTGAAACTACAATTACAAATCAAGACCAAGAATCACATAAGAAACACCATCGTAAGTAATACTATTTAAAAAAAATTCTTTTATAAATTGTGTTTTTCTATTATCAATATACTGCAAAGCTAATTGTGTTCACATTTTAAGTATATCATTTAACTGGTAGTGTAATTGAGAAAATATTCTTAATTTTGTTTTAAATCATACGACCAATCAATATTTTTTTCATTGCAAAATGTAGCTAATGCTCATTTTTTATCATTTGTATTAGAAATGCAATTGAAATTTTGATTAATATTTCTTAATTTTTCTTTTTTATAATAATTACTTACTTAATGTTAAAAGATATCGAAAAAAAAACTTAAGAAATTTAAAAATTTATTTTTTATATTCTGGGATTGATATAGCCTAATTGAAATTATTAAGAACTGAAAAATAATTATTTAAACTGCCAAATAATTCACCTTAAAATCTTATCTTCTAGGTACTTCGATGTTTGAAATATTTCTATTTAGACAATAGTTTAAAATTAGCTAGTCTGCATAAATTTATCTTTCACATTAATCATAATTTTGCACCTGGCATTCTGTATGAATAATAACTACAGCTGTCATAAGGTCAGTGTCCTTTCAAAAACATAATTAAAAACTAGCCAGTATGAAAAAGTTCTTATTAACAATAAAATAATGTTTCCAATTAAAAAAAACCCAACTTTCACGAACTCAATCTGGCGGAGGTTATCAACCTTCCTTCTTAACCTTGAATACAAGTGTTGGCAAGAATCGCTTTTGAAATAGAATTGATTGACATATAGTTTTTGTTGATGTATTCATTCATTACAGTGTTATAAAAAGATCAGTTTATCTTCCGTATCAAGTAGCAAAAAGGTCTGGCGTGTTTTTTATTAATATATCGATAAGTCTTTGATTAGAGCACTGCTACCAACTTTTGATTTTTAAAGAGAAATCGCTTTCTTTCCCTAAAAAAGAGTAAGCGATAAATTTGGTAGCAATTGAGATATAAATTTTTTTTTCTATGTTTATAATAGGTTAAAGAGCCGCCAAAAATCCACTATTTGTATCAGTTTTAAAGATTGATTACATATTATCATCCGAAAGGTTGTACTCCGTGGTAGCGTAGGCTCATTTCTGATCCAAGCTACTCGGGTTCGAATCTTAGAGTTGCCTAGTTAATTCCTATATTGTTCTCAAATTGTACTTCTCCGTGGTTTTATTTATTTATTTATTACTATTGTTATTAAGGTAAATACGAGTTACAAAATCGCGAGGCACTCTTTTGATTTTACTTTCTTTTTTATAATAATAAAGTAGGGAAACATGTTAAACAAAACTGATTTATCGGAGTAAATCAACATTTTATACAAAAATCCAAAAAGGCAATTAGCATCGCTTAACCTATATGGAGGAAAAATAATAATGCAACACACTAGATAAACCTTTAATAATGTACTAAAATTCCTCTTACTTCAGATACACTGAACTCTGAATAAAGGATTTGCTATATTAGTAATCTAGTCATAATAATATCAACATTACTAATAGAACAAATCTTAAGTTTTATAACTAACGTTTCCAGTTGAAAATGCATAATTTAAATATGTAACACATACTAAGAAAGCTAATTTCATAAAAAAAAATTTATAGTTATTTTTTTCATTTTTAAAAACTTGTAGCGATTTTGTTAAGTTTTTAATTTCTACAAAATGCAATAATAAAAGAAAAGGATTTCTTGTTAATATTTCAATTTTAGGTAGAATAAAATCAATTAAATATTTAGAGGAAAAACAGAACAATTTCTGGAGAAATATAATAATTAGATATCGAAACATCATGAATGATCCAAGTCTTAAAATATCGTGATAACGATATTCTGAAAAATATTTTCACGATATATCAAGAATGCTATATCTTATAATAAATTTCGAATACGTGATAATTATCGTGAACAATATAAACGCGAGTATAATCGGCAGCGATAAATGATAAATACGATAGCGTTGTGATTCGATATAACATATAATCGATAAGAATAATTATCGAATACGATATTATCATGGAAATTTATAAATTCATTTGGGAAAAAAATACTGACCACTGTAAAGACAATGTAAATTTTTTAAATAGAAAAAATATCGTGATATATCGTTATTTTTGACGATGTATTGCAATACAAAATTTAGATAATCGCCCTGCACTAAGCATATACATCAAGAAAATTTGATTTTTTTTTCTCTGAACTTTTAAGAACAAGCCGAGGAAGTAAATGGTCTGATTGTGTTTAGGCAACTAATGACGAGAAATAATAAATACTATAATATCGCAAGAATAATCGATAACTATAATTATCGAATATGATATTATCGAGAGTGTTGTATTGGTCAATATAAAAATAATGTTAATTTGTTTAACTAAAAACAAAAATATCGCCTCATATCGAAATTTTCTGATGATATATCGCGATATTAAAATATAGATATAGCCCAAAAAATACTAATATACATAAAACGAAATTGATAATTTTTTTTTTCATTCAAACTTTTAGGAACAAGATCTTGCCGTGTAAGTGAATGGTCCGACTGGGGTTCTTGCAGTAACACTTGCGGATTTGGAGAAGAATTTAGGAAAAGAAAAATTATTCATTTTGGCTCAAAAAACAGTAGGCCTTGTCCACCACTTGAAGAATCAAGGTGGTGTCGAAGTTCTGAAACGTGTGGAAATAAAACATCTGGATTGTTTCGATGGCACTGAATAAAAAACATCCTTCATAAAAATTGTTTCTTTTCTTTCATGATAATGAAGTACTTAGCTACAATTGAAATCACACACCATTAATCATTCACAAGGGCCTTAATTGCCTTTTCACACTTTCACTTATAAAATTCTCGATGCATTTAATACCTTTATTTATACGTTAATAAAAATATTTTTAATATAGTTGAGATAAATAAAAGCAAATTGCATAAGAATCTGGAGAAATAATTTTTCTCAAGAAGAATATAAATTCATTAAAAAAGGGATGCATATTAATACACTCCCTTGATTAGCCATTCAAAGGGCTACCAACTTTCTACACTTTTTGTAAAAAATTATTTAAGTGGTAGCTAAGTTTGTTTTGATGTATTATTTTTTTATTTATTTAAATTTATTTCCCGCACCACTTTATATAAATGATTTAAAAGTTCACATACAACGTCAGCTCTTTCGTGATGAGGCTTTTAAAATGTTATCAAGATTACCAAAATTCTTTATGTTTAACTCTCAAAGTATTATCAACACATATTCATCAAGTTGCAGGCTTTCCTGCATCAATAATATAACAGAAAAATAGATGTGTTTAATGCATTCAATTTATTCATACATTAACGAAGATCATTTTTAAACTTCGTTGAGATAAAGAAAAGCAAACTGCAAAAGAAAACTGGAGTAAAAAACTTTTTTATTAAAAAAATAAATTCATTGAAAAAGAATTTCATATTAATGATTAAATTCATGATCATTATAAATCTATGATCCATTCTCGTTCAATAATCAATTTCATTTAATATAAATGGAGAGTGTTTTCTAAAATATCAGGATTTAATAACTATAATCCAAAGGTAAAAATAGTGTGCAGCAGAGAAATTTCAGTACAATTTTTTCCAGGAACTAAACATTTGAGGGTTTTGAATTACACTTGAAATATACGAATATTTTTATATTTTATTCCGTTAGATAACATCAAATAACTTTACTTAACGGTAATTTTTAAAATTCATTAACTTTTAGAGTAATTTCTTTTCTATAATTTGTATTAATAAAGTTCAAATTGTTCAAAGTTAAATGTTTTTATTTATAATCTTTTTAAGCAGAATTTTCAGATAAGAAGATTTTCAAAGCTAAAGGTAAAATTGATTGATCATTTTAAATTGAGTACGATTGTTTGAGTGTTCATATTAAAATTACGGTAAATAATAATGCTCTTCAGATTAACCGATTAGTAACATTTCTTTTCTTTTACGGATTCGAAACAGTTTACAACTGACACAAGTTAGAAAACAATTAATACAGGACTGTACGGTTTTGTAATCATTTACGACTAGCATAGTTTCAAAATCATAAAAATGATACTTAACTGAACATTGGAGTTAGGTTACGTTAGACTTTTCTTCAAGTAATGAACAATATCGTTAAGCTGTGGTTGAGTTGTGTTTTGACTAATGAACCGGGTAATGTGAGTAAATTAGTTTATCTAGTGGCATCATCTTTTTGTGTTAAAATGCTCTGTGGTGCTGCAATATGTGCGTAAATCCAGAGTTTTGTATCCCAATAGTCCAGGGTTACCAAATGAGAAAAGCAAAAAATATTGTGGTGTCAAGGCTGGCATTTGAATCCACTTCAGCCGGCCATGAGAATGACAGATTACTTCTTCATCTAAGGTATGTTCTCATCTACAAAAAAATAAGTGGCTTCATAAGTGTTCAACAATTATGAATTAGAGCTTATCAAATCATTCGTTTGAGTAATCGATTATTCGATTATCTATTATCGTTTATAATCGATTATCGTTTGAGTAATCGATGATGGAATATTAAATATGAATTCGAAAACCTTATTACATGGTTTAGCTTTCCACTGTCGAAGAACATTTGCTCGATTCTCATTAGCTGTGGGCCCAGTTAGTGCCGATAAAATTCTGATTGTTTAAACCTTTTGGGTGAAAACAGTCAAAAAATGACTTTTCTCGCAGTTAGTTGTTTTTTTTATGATTATTTTACTCTTTTGGATGAATAGAGACAAAATGACAAATAAATTGTTTTTTAACAATTTTTTTCCCGATAAATTTCTAGCAGCGTGTTTAGCAAATACGAGTTATTTTATGATAAAATTTTTAAGAAAATAATTTTTAAAAAAAGTTATAATCATATATGCTTTAAGTAGCTATCACTAGCTAGAATATGTTTCACTCAATATTTAGTTTGATTACTATTATTATTACCGTAAGTTAAAGGAAAAAAAAGAGATTCTTTTTCTGGACAACTATAACTTATTATTAATTACCATACGTAAATAAACAAAAGAAAATTTCTTTCGCGAAGTATACATACTTTTCATCAGTTAAGATATGTTACTATATTCAATCAATCAAGTTCAATTACTATTATTAAATACTATATGTTAAGAAACATAAGAAATTTATTCTCAAGACATGCGTACTTTTCTTCAGATATGTTTTAATGCTCATTCAATATTTTAGGTTAGATTATTGTGAGGATGCTAACACAATATTTTCCATTCACAAATTTCCGGCCTCAGCCTTTTTAAATTACTTTTTACTTCGTGTCCAGGGCTTAGTACTTAACTATAACCGATAACTTTGCCGAGCTCTAAGACCAGGACGACGCTGTTCTGACCGTCCACTGAGAAGGCGAATTTTCTTTTTACGTCCTTTCCCTCTCCGCATACTCAAAAAATACGGTACCTTATTCATATTTAGTTATTCTCCTCTTCAGTCTGTTTAAGTCGATTGTTGCAGTAGTCACACTGGAGCTGCAAAATGGGCTATTGCCGACGGTCTGGGAAACATCCTGAGTATGATCCGAAGACATGTCATCACAATTTTGATCCTCTACAGCAGGGATGGGCAAACTTTTCTGATCGAGGGCCGAAAATCGAGAGAAAAAGTTTGGTGGGCCAAATAGAAATTTAGTTATTCTCCTCTTCAGTCTGTTTAAGTCGATTGTTGCAGTAGTCACACTGGAGTTGCAAAATGGGCTATTGCCGACGGTCTGGGAAACATCCTGAGTATGATCCGAAGACATGTCATCACAATTTTGATCCTCTACAGCAGGGATGGGCAAACTTTTTTGATCGAGGGCCGAAAATCGAGAGAAAAAGTTTGGTGGGCCAAATAGAAATTTAGTTATTCTCCTCTTCAGTCTGTTTAAGTCGATTGTTGCAGTAGTCACACTGGAGTTGCAAAATGGGCTATTGCCGACGGTCTGAGAAACATCCTGAGTATGATCCGAAGACATGTCATCACAATTTTGATCCTCTACAGCAGGGATGGGCAAACTTTTTTGATCGAGGGCCGAAAATCGAGAGAAAAAGTTTGGTGGGCCAAATAGAAACTTCTAAGAAAAAAAATACGATAGACAAGCTTTAATTTAGATATTTAATGATATGAATGAAATTGCGATTTCATTTCCTTATATTGAGGTTTGAAGTGAGATGTGCTTATTTCAAGGAACGAGGCTAACGATTCAAGTTGTTCAAACGAAGAATGATTCAAGCTGTTCATATGAGAAAGAAGATCTGTCCAAGTTCATCATTGAACGAATGGCACTCTAAATCAACTTTTCTTTTTTTAGTAGCTTTTTTGGGGTTAACAAAGTTTACAAATAAGTCAAAAAAGCACTAGCCATTTTATAAATTTAATAATTTCACCATTATTTACACTGACATATGTGTGAAATTTTTCCGAACCCAATAAATGTTAGAACTCGAGGCCGGCAGAAAAATCCGCTCTTTGGAGCTTAAAATGCGCAGTCTGCCACACGTGAAGTGCAATTCACTTATAGTAGATTCCATAGATATGCTCCTCGAGAAAGACAGACCCTCGTTGGAGCCAATCTACGGCTATTCTGTAAAGAACTTCTACTTTCAACATTTTACCAATTGAAGCTGTCTGTGCTAACTATTTCTATCAATTTATGCTTTGTAGAACAAAAATAGAGAAATTAAAAAGATCATCTAAACTTTGTTAAAAAAGAAAGAACAAAAAAAAAACTTTAAACAAAGTAGACAAGAAAATGGATGCATAATGTATATTGTTTATATTCGCCACTGATCGACGAGTTAAAATTCCATCCGCGGGCCGGGTAAAATCTTCCGGCGGGCCACAGTTGGCCCGTGGGCCGTAGTTTGCCCATCCCTGCTCTACAGAGTAGATGGCACCCCCGCTTCGTAAGCCCGACAACCTAAGCACAAAGTCGAGCACTTTAAGGTAGAACAGTTTCAAGAGGACCCATACCGCACACCCTCGGTCCCTTCGTAAACTGATAAAAGTGGTCACCCACCCGCACAATGACCACAGACAGTGATGCTTGACGTCGGTGTTCTATTGGGAACCGCGTCTTAACAATCTGTCCATTGCGGGACCTGCTGATATAATAGATTATTTATGTGAAAGAAAATTGATTCATATTGGGCACTCGGACGAGGAGACACGTCCCTATCCTGATGAAATTCTTGCTATACTTGCTATAATGGAATGCTTTAAATTTTCAGAGCTCGATTATGATGCAGAATTAGATCGAATTGTTTTTGAAAAAAAAGAAGCTGTTCTCTAATGATGAGAGTCGGTCTTGGTTTATTCCCAATTCGTACAAACGTTCACCTCAAGAAACAGTGAAACTGACCGATGGCTAGAGCCTACTTGGAGTTAGATGACGCGACATCTATATAAGTAGATTACATACATGCTTCGCCATTAATGAATACTCAACTATAATTATTTATTACCATAAAATTTTTAAAGAAGATTCTTTCACTGGAGGAACATACTTTTCTTCAGTTTAGTTTCGGTACTATGTTCCCTTAATATAGGCTTAAATAATTATTAACTGCCAAGAAAAATTAAGCACTTTGAAAGGCAAATGTATTAGTCTTTGGTTGATATGTTTACTTATATAAGTTTTGATTATAACTATTTTAATCATAAGAGAAGAATGAAAGATAAATGTATATTCTCTCTTATTCACACTTTTCTCTTAACTAAACTCAGTGGCGTGACTGCTCAAAGGGATCAAGCTCTACTGCGCATATAAGTTTTCTTAGCTCTGGGGTGCTGAATTAGATAGTCAGCCATATCTAGAACCACTAGTGTTCATTCCCAATTTCTTCTATCCACTAATGTCCCGCAGTGGACTGATCGTTAAGACACGGTTCCCAGCAGATCACCGAAGTCAAGGGCGAGTGGTGTTGCTTTTAGGCAACGGAGTACCTGTGCACTGGGCACGCACCTCCGATCGAAACATAATGGAAAATGTAAAAATAGGGGGTCTGTTAATCGAGAAGAAAATAAAGTAAAATGTAATAAAAGGGGGTGGGGTGGGTCGATCTGGTATTTTCATCATGTGGATTGGATAGCAGACGGCATCCATCACACACCTCAAGAATCCATTTATTGAAAAATAAAAAAGGGGAGGTTACATAGTAGTGGATTACAAGATGATACATTGAAGAGCAAAAAACTTATTCACAGTTGAACAGATCACCGAAGTCAAGCATCACTGGCTGCCGTCAGTGCGCGGGGGGGGGGTGACCACTTGGATTAGTTTGCGTAGGGACCGGGGGTGAGCGGTATGGGTCCTCGTATAACTGTTCCACCATGAAGTGCTCGACATCACGTGCAGGTCATCGGGCTACCGAAGCGGGGGTGCCATCCCCTCTGCAGAGGATCAATATTGCGATGGCGTGTCTTCAGATCCTCCTCAGGGGTGTTTCCCAGACAGTCGCAAATAGCCCATTGTGCAGCTCTAGTGCGACGTAAATGAACTACAACAATACAACAATAATTCTATCCACTAATAGGATGAAAGACTGAGTCAAGCTTGCCCTGTCCGGGGATAGAACCCCGGACCCGTGTCACAAGAGTGCTACCACTCAGTCACCAAATTTTTTAAATTTCCAAAAACCAACTCTTCTAAAAATATGAAGGCTAGTTAAATTTGGTAATGATAAAGCACGGAGTTTTATTCACGCAATATCTAATGATAGCTTGAACTGAACACTTTTTGCGTATGACTTATTTACTAAACAAATAATAGCAATTTTTTTTTTACTTATATCTAACCAATGAGGAAAAAGTATTAAGAGTAAAATTTTATCAAAAGTTTTATCAAAATTTAGGACGCTTGGAAGTTTTATGTATTTGGAGTCGTCCCAAAAAGAGACCACGAATTATCGTCATAACAGGTTTAGAAATTTTATATAACCATACTAACTAACTCAGTGGCGCGACAGCCCATTAAGAGGGCCAAGGCCGACTGTGCCCATCTCAGTTTATAACCATACTATGACAGTGTAATCGACAAGAGAAAAATACTCAGTTACTAAACAACTAAGCTGAGAGAATAAAAAAAAACTGGAGCTATATTCTACGTTTTTGTGTCTGGAAGTTTCTAAGCAATAGATTTGTGTTCAGTTGATTTCTGCCCAAAAAACAAAGATTGCTTTCCTTTTCATCTCCCTTAAAAATAAAATTTGAATCGATTTTTGAATTATTTATAATTTTCCAAGATTAAAGTATTTGAACACATGAACACTTTATAAAGTATTATTTGTATTTAAGTTGTTTTTAAGTTAGTTGTAGTTAGTTGTTATATACAGGGTTGTAAGGCAAATCACGAAAAAGAACCCGTAAAAATTGTAAAATTTCTACAAGAAATTATAATGCACATTCACAAGGTTTTGTTTTATACATACTTCTTTTATTTGTTATTTTTTTTTCGATGTTTCCATTATTTCTTTTCGGCGATATTTCTTTTTTTTTTTATGTAGTTGAAGAAATTAGTGAATGTTACGTGTTATTTTAAAAAGACTGAAAAATTTATGTTTAAGAATATTGTAAGATTACTTATAAAAAATCATTTTATGCTATCAAATATTTGAGTTATGTGGATTTCTTTAGATAAAGATAATTTGCAAATAGCATCCTGACGTTTTTATTTATTCGGAAACGGATTTCCGTAAATTCACTATAAAATGTCGCTTAACACGTTAAACAGTTACTATCACCAAATATTGCTACTATAATTTTTTTTTTTGCTCTATTCCTTTCATTGCTAGCTTATTTTATGACTCTTACCATCATACATCATCTATACATATATCTGCTATGATGGTCTCCTTTTAAATAGAATTCGTCAACTTCTTAAGAAACTGTAATAGTGTCAGAAAAACTAAGAAGATAAATGTATTTAATTATGGTTATAGTTTTGAAGTTTTGAAATTTAAATTTTTAAGTTAAAAATAACTTCTTTATGAATCAGTATATTAAATTTATATGCTTAATGCGATATTAAAATTAGTTTTTTGAAATATAATGGTTATGGCTATTAGATAGAAAAAAAACATAATATATAATTCATCAAACTTTCTAAAAAATTCAAAGTAATACATTTTTATTTATTCGTTTATTTTATTTTATTTTGTTTTATTCAATTATTTTATTTTGACTGCTGTTCTGAAAAACATTTCTTAGGATGTTAAACAATTCCGTCTATAAGGGAAATTTCAAAAGTTGAATGAAACAATGAAATGATTACTCTCCCCTGGAATCAAAATTAAGAAGTTACAAGTCAATTATTTCGAATAATTTAACGTCTCTGCCCTATTCGAAATTTTTGGAAAATATATTTTTAATTCATCAATCCAAAATCTATTCTAGATATGTTTTAGTGTATGCTTAATGATACATTTCAATAGAATTTTTATTTTGCCTTTTATTTTATTTTATTAATTTGCTTAAATAACTCAATTTATATAATTAAATGTATGAATAGTAAGTATGATGGTAAACGGACTTATCACTATTTTTCCTCATATTTCCTACTGCTCTTAACAAATTAAAAGAATAAGTTTAATTTATGATAATTTTAATAAATTTAATTGTTTCTTACTGTTTCAATCAAATAAATATTGTTACGTCCAAACACATTTCAGTTCTGGGGTTAATTAAATCATTGCCACTCTTCAATTGAATATAAAAGAAACAGTAATATTCTTGCCTTTTTACGGTGAGTTAAAAGAACAACTTCTATTTATAATTTCTAAAAAAAGTATATTGCTAACATAACAATTTGCTAAACATATTAATTACATTTATAAAATAATTTGTTATCCAAAATTTCTTAATATATCTTATTTTAGCATTAAGGAAAGTTTAAAGTTATAAAAAGAAAAATATTTTGATATGAAGATTCTAGAAATAGCATGGTTTGGGAATCTTTTTACAATTTTCAAATTTTAGTACTTGCTGTTTAACAAAATAAGGCATAAGGCTCATTTACCTGATATAACAATACTTTGTTGAACTGTGCTAAAGTTTAGAAATAATATTAACAACTTTTTAAGCAAATTTTTTCAACATTATTCTTTTTAAAAGGGCAACTTTCTTAAAGTTAGCGGGCGAGAATGAGTTTGAACGCTGAAGAAAAGTCGTATGTTCGTAATTCTTTTATCATTTAAAAAACAAAGCAAACTGTTGCATTTTTTATATAAGCATCTCAAATGAATAAGAAACAATAAAAAAAGACAATAATTTATCTTCATTTTTCGGGAAAATAGTATGCTCAGTAAATAGTCAACTGTTTTGTATCCAATTATTTTGATCAGCAGAATATTTTTAAATTTCTTAACAAGATTTAATTCTTAGCTGGCTGGCAACAATTCTGAGCTTTCTTTTACTCAAAACTTGACAATGATTTAAAAAGGAATTTTACTTTAAAGAAAAACCTAAATTAAAGTGCTAAAACAATTGATTAGTATATTAATGGAAAAATAATATGAGTGATAGCGCAAAGAATAAGATTTTGAGAAATGTTAAAATTTAATTAAATAGTTGGTAAAATAATTCTGCGAAACACGCGTGGACAGGTAATTAACAAATTTATTTCAAGATTAAGACGATATATAAGAAGTTGAGAAATTTTAAGAAGTTTAAAAATGTTGACGTATTCGTATTAATATTTATAAAATATATATTGAAGAAATTGATAAATATATTATTTTAAATGTATGCATACGTTTGTACATTATTGAAATTGTATCATTTATTGAAAGAACAAACTAAAAAATAAAATTAAAAGAAGCTGATACCTATTCACATTCTATCATAAACATACTTTAATAAAGCTCGACATTCGTTGAATAAAATGTTTTTATTCAATTAAATTTTTTATTCAAATCTCTTTATTCAATTACGAATAAAGTTTAAGACGACTACAAAAGAAAAATCCTATTTTATCATTTTATATAAAAAGGATTAGCAATCGATTATTAGTGAAAAAATATGAGTGAAATTTTACTCTACATGCGCGTAAGTCAAATTTCTCTTGTAAGTTATCTACATTTAAATATTTATCGCCCCATTTAAATATTTCTTCATTGTTGCCAATTTTTTTTCAAAAAAATAATTCCTTTTAATTTTTTAGCGAAAATACGTTTTAATGTCTGATTTTGTAAATTAATTAATAGTTAACACTACATAATTAGCATATTTAAGATCAACCCCAGGAACCATTAAGATAGCTGCTTAGTACACGAAAATCCGATTATTAAAACGAAAGTTATTCAAGGTGATATCTTTTTTTTTCTTTGCTCACTGTACCTGCAGTTTGCGAAAAATGCAACTTGACAATTATTTTTAGAGCTTTAAAAATATTGGTTAGTTAAAAAGCAACACAATTTTGAGTTATTTATTATAATAATTTTTGCAACGTAACTTAAATTTTACTTTTAATGTTTTAGAATCTGTTTAATAAATTTTAATTGCCAACTTAGTGAAAACAGTTTTGACATAACTCACAGATCACAAACTAATACTCTATGGAGTTTTAAATATTTTACAAAAGTTGAAAAAAATATATATATATTTAAATCCAAATTCAATTTTAGTTCCTTTTTTTCATACAAACGAATTTATATTTTCATAATTCTGATAAATTTAATATAGATGTCAAGAATATTGCGTCATATGAACCAACCGAATTTTAAATTAATTTTTTTGTTGCTACATTCATAAGACTATGCATATTTTTTGATAATATATTAACACAAAGACAGTTTAATGGGGGGAAAAGCTGGAATTGGCTATACTGTTCTAAACTTAGTGATTACGTACACAGGAAAATGAAATGAACCTATGATATAGATTTTAAAAATAGAAAACAAATCACTTCGGTATTCTATAGATAGGAAATATAAGTTTATCCTGTAAGGAACAAAATAATAACAGTTTAATCAAAAATATGCCGGAATAATCATCCTTCAGGTTAAAAAAATTAAATGATAGATTTTTTTCAATTATAATAACAATTCAAACAAAAATCATGTGACCTATTTTAGGTAGCTTATTAAAAATCTTGTAGAACTGTAGTTTTAAACCTTCAAACAAGCGTTTTAGTTTTCTTATATGATAGGCTTAAACAAAACTTTTTGCAAGTCTCTAGTCATATGTTGACCTTTCATTTGACCCACTAACCGACCAAGGCTCTTCTTTCCCTTTTGTTTAGTTGCAAAATGATAGAGCTTTGTGACACTTTTTGTTGTTTCAAGATGTTATGAAAATGATAGTAAGATTAATGGACAAAAAATGCGTCGCAACCTCCTCTTAAATTGAAGTAGTATTTTTTTCAGGAAAATACGCCTTTCAAAAAACATTTAACAGCACTTTGCACTTAGGGATTCGCGACTCATATTACATTAAAAGTCGCATTTCAATGTTTACAATTTTACAGTCTTAATGAGCTGCTATACGTGTTTTAGACCGTTCTTTTATAGGGTGCTTTCCAAGAAATTCTTAACTTAATATTTTAAAAATTTTATCAACAATGGATATACGGCCTACTACATATATAAAAGTATCTCATCTATCCATTTAAAACTTCTCTCCTGTGTCAATTTACCTGTGTCATAGACTAATTGAAAAAAACGTTTTCTTTTCTCTCATTTTCGTTCTGCCGGCATATTTTTGCCGGCATATTTTGCACACTGCAATAAGCTGTGTGTAAGTTAATTGTGTAAGTAAGTCATTTTGTAATGCGCCAATTCTGAAACCCTTCTGTATATTTTAGTCAGTCTGTTCATTTAAATCAGCCTATAAGTATTAGGCTAATTAAAATATGCACGTAGATTTTTTTTCCTCATAGCCTGCATTTTCTTAAGCTTATTGCAATCAGCATAATTTTAGAACTGACCTCTAAATAGAATGAATAAATTAAGCACAATTGGTATATATATATATATATATATATATACTTATTTGAAATAGGTTAAAAATATTATCATAATTTTCTGAAAATTAAAATTTATTAGCAAAATGTAAATTTAAAAATAATTTGAAATTTATTTCTTAACTCCTTTCATCAAGCCTTTCTTAGAAAAAAATTTTGCGAATAAAATATGGACCTAAATTGTCTGAATAGATAACCAAGCTCTACTTTATCGATATTGATGAGTAAATTGTTTTGAATAAATCTTCCATAATGGTATGTGTTTATTCTACGAAAGAAAGCCATTAAATTGAACAAAAGCTTATAAATTTGCATTCAACGAAATTTACGACAGTTTCAGAAAATTTATTTTAAACGTGCAGAGGTAAAGTAAGTTTTGAGCAGCAAGTAGTTTCAAGCAAAACTAATGTCGCAATACTGTAAGTAATAAAAGAGAAATCCGTAATCGAAAATAGCGTACTCAGGAGGTGAACTTGAATGGTGATATACAACCTTAACGGCCATGTTACGCTTGCTGACACTTCTTAAAGAGAAGTTCTGTCAGTAGCAGTACACCACATATCTCCTGACAACAAATCGTTAGTTTCTCGTCTTCCTATCACTTACATCGATAATATATGATTTCTGTATGCCTTTAGGAATTTGCCGGAAACCTTTCCAGTATCATGAATCAACATTTGTATCTTTTTCTTTGTCAAACTGCGGTGGGTTCCCGTGGTACTCTTATTGCAGACATCACCTGGAAGAAGTGTCTTTCTTGAGATTCTAGTACACACTCCCGCAAATGGCTGAACTAGGACTGGCTTCTAGGACAGCGTGGCATCCAGATAATGTCTCAGCGTCAGGTCAAGTGAAGATAAATGAATATGATTGGCTTAAAGGTTGTGATGGTGACCTCATACTTTCTTTGAAACCACTCCATTTACTCATAAATAACGGGAGGGAGCCTATACCTGATCACCCCCTTTCAAAACTCCTGAATCTGGCGCGGCTGGTGTTAAAGCAACATTAAGGTATTGTTTCCTGCATTTATTTGCCATCTCTTGAGACGAGGAGGGTAATGTTTTATTTGCCGCAATATTTAAACGCGTTTCTCCCGCATTTGTCACTATTACCAGATCCGGTGGGAAACTGGAAAGAGCGGAATAATTAGGCGCTTATTTTTCCTGATTTGCGCTTCTCCTCTGCCTAGTGCCTTCGACCTATTAATAAAGTTTCAATAGCTCGGCACCTTTCCGATATAAATTGCCTAAGCGGGGATGCATCAAGTTTAAATAGAACATCTGTTTTCTTTAACTTGGCGCTAAGTAAAAAGAGCGCGCAGCGGCTAGAATAAAAAACAAATTTTGGCTCACTAAAATGACAGAAGGGACGTAAGTCTTTACTTAAAACACAGCCTCTTGACAGGGAACAGGAGCGAATGAGTTGATAATTAAATTGAATTGCGGGAATTTTTAACGTCGATTTGTCTTACTAAAGAGTGTTGTTAAGGGTTGCTCAGCCGGGGAAGAATAGATTTTAGTGACTGCTTGAAAATCACTACTAACTAATGGGAATAATATTTTTTGGCTTTTAAATTAATAGTTTTGAAAGCGGTGTAATGAAGTTATACGGGATACAATTTTTTATCAACTAAAATCTAGCGAATCTTGTTTAAGTAAGCATCCGGAAAAGTTAATGAAGTCATAATTCATTAGGTTCTGTTTTCTTTAGTATTGTATTTTCTTTAGTATATTGATACACAGAGGAATAAATATTTTAGGTATAGGAAATATTTAGGTAATATTTTCAACTGATCTGCTTTTTTACTAATTAAATTACGTATCTTTACTTTTCATAAATTGTTTTTATTAGACTATTGATTATTTTTTTTAAATTAAGCACTTGTGTTTTTTAAACTTTTATTTTATTGAGTTACTGCAAAAAAAAAATTATTTGTTGGTTTGCACTTGTTTCATTTAACACTTGTCTAACATTTATACGAAACTTAAAGGTTTGTATTTAATTTATTTAAGTCAAACTTATTTAAACATTATGATTTTTTTTTGGTAGAACCATTGTTTTTATGATTGATTAATTGAATGTATATTTTAGCATAAAAGGGGTGGGCAGCGACTATACTACGGCAAACTTAAGCGTCATTCCATTATCAAGGAAACAAAATTCACTACGTTTGACATGCAGTGGAAGGTTCTATCATTAGGTTGACTTTTTTGATTGGCCATTATTTTACAGTTATTGACAGTAAACTCTCCCTGTTGACTTTATGAAGAGATAAAATCAACATCTTGACCATAAGATAATTCATGTTTAAACGAAATTCCTGAAAAATTAAGTACCAATTTTATACTTTACTTATAATTTTCAAAGCAAGCAAGTAATGGATGTTAGTGTGACGTTATTAGAGTTTAAATTGTGACCGATAATATTTAAGACTGGCACAGATGGCTTAGGGGGTAGAGCATTCGCCTTTCGATGAGATGAACTGGATTCGAATCACAGCTATGACTGGTCGATTCGAATTCCGCTTCTGGCTTGCACAAAGCACAGTGCAGGCATTAAATATCCTCAGTGGTAGACGGATCAAGGGTTAGAGTCCCCATGAAGTTAGGCTAACCGTAAGAGGTTTTAGCGGTTTTCCTCTCCCTCTAACGCATGAGCGAGTTAGTTTCATCAAAAAGTCCTCCACGAAGTCAAATTTTTCCTAATACTTGATCAAGGAGTTCCCTTGTCTTCTGGATTGGGTTCAAAATTACAAGGCTACGGAGTTGAACATTAGTAGTTGTAAACCCAAAGAATTTAGTCGGCCGTTCAACGACGGTTATAAAATAAAATTTAAAACTGATTAGCCATATAAATAATTGTGTTTTACTTTCTCAAAACAAAATTTACGTACGTATTAAATACAGATTGCTAGTAGCTTCTAAGAAATTAGGTACACGTGCTATAAAATGGGCTATTTTATATAAATAGAAACACTCTCCGGGCTGACAGTTCGCAAAATTTTTTAAAAAAATGCAGTTTTAATGATTTAGTAAAAGTATATCATGATAAATTATATCTAAATTATATCTGAAAGAAGAAGAAAAAAAAGTATGTAAAATCAAACAGATGCAAAATATGATAAAAAGAGTTGATTTAACAAAAGAGAAAATAGCTGTATGAGATTGCTATGTAATTACACAAACATTGACAAACTATACTGATGTTGAGTTTTTGCTTTGTTTATAAAACAATGTTATTAGGTTAAAAGAAAGAAAAATCTTAAAAGTGTAAAGAAATCACAGCTGCTAATGCATTTGTACTGTAACCGAGTTCCAGAAAGCCATCACAAATTACGATGGCATGAAAAATGGTTAACAATAATTGCTGGACAATCCAAGGTTTTTCAATTTCTTCAACTGTGATGTAGAATTTCTTAAGTCTAAAACTTAGATTTTTAATCAAAACGTTTTCTTTTTCCAAAAAATTCATTTTATCTTAACGCATTTAATTAATCAAAAATTATAAGTGTTCGATGGAAGTTCATATGTAATTACAACGGAAACTACATCGGTATAATCTGTTCTATTAAATGTTTGGTTAAATGCATGATGATCCAAAAATTCCCACTTCATTATGAATTTTCAGAATATTTATAGAAAAAGATGTAAAATAAATATGCATATTGCCAGTCGCAAATTAATTTTTAAGTGAGGGAAAAAACACTATAGAAACGTGACGAATCACAATTAAAGAAAGTAAGGCATCTGTACAGACCATGACCCGTCAAGAGTTTTTTTAATTTCTGGTAATACTTTAAGAAAGTTCCTAATAATAGTCTTTTCTACTCGCAATCAAACAAGTTTTGGTTTTTTTATCCTCACCTTTCTCAACTGTGATTTGCAAGATTTCGATAGTGTTTTTTTCCCTGACTTACATCTAATATTAATGTACAATCCCCAATAATTGCCATATTTTAATTGAGCTTTTGTTTTTTCTTAGCTTAAATATCAATTTTCGATCTCCTACGTGTACATTCACTTGTCCTCATGTAGATAATGACTAAGAATTAAGGGTGGTCTTTGCTGAACATCCCGCTCATTGAAGATAAAAATAGTTATGTCTTCGAGTACAGAAAACATTGGGTCGTAAAAAGTTCATCTGTTAAGTTTTAGTAAAAATCTTTTTTTTTTAATACATGCATCAATTATTGTATTTTTCTTATTTATTTAAGTTTCAGTTTCTACTAAAATTAAAAATTGTTTAGCATCAAATAATGCAAAAATATTTTTAAAAAAATATTAATTTTTCTGCTCAAAAATTTTCTTTAGTTTTTAATATTGCTTCCGCATGTAGTAATTCGTCAGATTTTAATAATATTTTAGTTTTCTCCAAGATTAAATATTAATTTGTGAATATGGTGTGAGATACTTTCAATGCATGCTTTTTAATTCGTTTTTTACTATGATTTTAAACTTGCACTTTAAAGTCAGTCATTACAGAACAGCCTATGTGGATAATGAAAACAGCCTAATATAAATAGAATCTGAAAAAAAAAAATTACCGCATATAGAGTGAACATAGTGAACATACAGATTAGTTTTCGTCATCAGTGTACACGCGAAATGTAATTATCACGAATATTTGTTTACTATAAGTTTTGATTCTTCTTTAAATATATCTTTTAATAAATAAAAATAAATGAGAAACTTTGGTATGTTTCTTTCAATAATCGAAAAAGTTTAGCCACTTCTAACGTTCACAATTTGTCTCTCTTTCGTAGCATGACCAAACAGTATTTTTTTCATTGCTTTTAGTAGCTTTAAAATTTCTTCTTCGAAAAAAAGCTGATAGTTTCAAGATAAAAATGCTTGTAATTACACAAACCATTAAGTTTTGGACAGAATAAAGCTTTTATACATATAAAAAAAATCAGTTCCTCTTGGTTGTAAAACAATACTTCCGAAACGATCCTCTACATCTTTCTATTGGATACCATTCTATGTCCACCCTATCCCTTTTGATACATAGACTAGGGCAATGTCTTACACCAGGATTTCACAGTCCATTAGGAAAAGTCGGCGCGCTACATAGGGTATATTTTATATTCTCTCAAATCTTCGAAAACGGAGAAGTATAGACGACCTTCTGTATAGATGACACCTCTTTCGTGTGCTTTGGAGTAAAAAGTTGAGGGGGGAAAAGTCATGTGAATATGTGAGGTGGGTCTTAAAGAGGTGTTGAAGAGGGGAGAAAACGGGTTATTTCCAGTCCGATAGGTTTAGCGACTCATCAAGAAGTCGAGTTTTATGCGAGGTCGGTTATAGATATTTTTTTCATATTTTTTCTTTTTTTGGCTTTTCGAATATTCTAGTGGCATTTTTCAACCCATCACCACCCCCGGATCTCTCTTGCTTTTTCAGGAGTGAGTAGCTTTTCGTCGCCAAGGGAAGGTGAAGAAATATTGGAGCACTTAGGGTTAAAGGTATAGCTGGGGCGACAAGAAATAAGAAAAAATAAATGCAGACAAAAAGAAGAAATTGAGGCGCCACCAGAAAAAGTGTCGTTTACGGGAGAGGAGAAATTCCTAAATAACCCGGGCATTTTCGGGAAAAAGGGGTAGCGAGGATGAAAAGTTGTTGCTGGGGAACTATTAAAGAAGATAGCGGTTCATCTATACATGGCTGTTGTGTACAAATAAAAAAGGAGAATCCTAATCTTTTTGAGGAGATGCTGTTTGTGAAGGAAGACGCCACTAATGTGACACAGCTTAGATTCTTTCCCTGAAGGAGCAAAAAGGCAAAAAGTTTGAACGCAGACTTATGTTATTTGTCCACTTTTCTAAGAAAGACAGTAAAGGAAAGAAATGTCTTGAATGAATGTAAATGTGAGCCCGTTTCGAGAAAAACTAACTGCGGGAGATTTAAATTGCATTATAAAGAACTGATTGGTAAAAAGTTATCAAGAAAACTTTCTTTTTTGCTCCCGTTTTTACGAGCGGCTTCCCGGGTGATGATGGAGTTTTAGTTTTTTTTATATATCTTCCTTAAGGAAATGGGTTTCTCTTACAGTATTTAAACGAGATTCGAAAGGGAGATTTGTAATATTCACCTTTCTATCTTATTTACAGAGAAATTTGCATTTTGGAGCTTTAAGGATGCGTTTTTCGCCATCTCTTCAGTTTAAATGATCGTTTCGGGTAAGGTTCGTATAATATTGAATATGCACGTTTTTCGCCACTTTCTTCATTTCCTAAATTGTCATTGGAGTTTAAAAATATCCCATAAATAAGAAGTAATGTTTTATTTCGAGTAAATATGCCTCTTATAATGGAAGTGGCAAATTTCTGTTTGGTGAGGAAATTGGACAAATCCCGGTAAATTAGATTTTGCTGAACTTAAAAACGTTGTAAGGCGAAATAAGGAAATGTGTTGATAGCATTATTTAGCGATGTTTATTATAAGTACTTTAAATATGAATATTTATGACCTATCTAACTAGAGTTGTTTCGAGCTCGAAAGAAATACCTTGATAATGAATATATTCTTGCGTAAAAATGTAATTTGTATTTAAATTGGTGTTTATATACTTAATGTTTACATGCTTAAAAAATTGCTATCCACTAATTTTATTTTTCACATACTTTTACAGAATTCGACAATAATTTATTCTCCATACTTATGAATGTATCTTTTTGTATATTAACATTATAAACAGACTAAATTAATATTTATTAGATATCAAGGCTGCAACCTGGAACTGTTAGACAAGGAAACAAATTTCTTTTTGCACTTATACAAGTACTTGATCTTACCTAATTCGGGTGTTGGATTTCAAATATGAAACTAGTTTTATTCCTAAAATTACAGATATTTTTAAAGCCACATTTTTAACATATCTTTTGCCGAACTGTTCAAGTTCGAAAACGTTATATATATAACAGGAGGTTGCATAAATGTGGCGGCAAATTTCTAGGGGAGTTAGTAAACATTATCAAGATTAATACTACATAGAAGCCTATACCCGGAAATGACAAATAGATGTACGCCGTTTGGGGCGTCACACGGGGTGCTTCCCTATTATGACCTGCTCAAAAGTACACGAAAAAGCAGATCACAACAGGGAAGGTTCCCTTAGCGGCGTATGACAACATTTCAGGGCATAGGTTTTTATGCAATATTAAACCTAATGATGTGCTCTAACTCCTCTAGAGGTTTCTCGTAACATTTGTGTGACCCCCTGTTATGTATAACGTTTTTAAACTTATACATTTTGACGAAAAATAGACTAGATGCTATTTTTAAAAATTTAAAAAAAGTGTAGCTTGCAAAGAGAAACCCATAGCAGATTTGAAAGCAGCGTTACATAAACACCTGTTAAAAATTTCATCCATTAGAAAAAAAAATTGTTCCCTAGTGTTATCAGAGAGAGGCAAAACACAATAGCTGCCTAGCATGAGGAAACTAATAAATTCCTTTTTTTAAATACTATAGATTTATAATAAAATTTTATTATTTTTACGAAATGAATGCAATTTTTATACATTTTTACTTAATAGGTGCATTGATACGATGGTGATTTTCGAAAATAGCAAGGTAAATATGTCAAACACTGGTTAGCCACACCCATTCTCCTCGCTTGCTCCTAATATTTAATTTCCTTGCAGTGAACATAATTTTTGGATGGAACTCATCTTACGATGAGAGCTTGTGTTCTTTTTCTAACAGTCATGGAACCCCTTATTATCTAATAAAGTTTTAAAAAAGTTCTATTTACCATCGGGCTGCGGAAGAAAGATTTTCATTGTATTCTTCATTTTTAACATGAAAGCGTGTAATTCTTCTAAATTATGATTGATATTTTCAAGGTTTTGAAATTATATGTCAAGAAACATATGTTCAGCAGAAACGCCGCCCTAATAGTTAAATAGTAAAGATCTGTACATTAATGCACATTGTAAGAAGTACACGATCACTTTTTAACTTCAATGAAACCACTGTATTTTCAAGGAATACGAAAATTAATAAATCTGATAGGAATATAATAAATTTCCCAAGCAACGAAGCATATTTCATTACATAATTCGTCATGGAAAATAAAATTTTTGAATTAAATCTTTACGTTAAATTATTGAGATATTAAATTTTTGAACAACTCTTTAGGGAAGATCAATTAAATCAATTTTTTCATTTATAAAAATGTTTTGTCAAAGAAATTATAAGGTTTGATTCATTAAGTATTGTTTTACACCACGCAAAGATAATTTAGTGGCTAAAATTGTTGTTCAGCAATAGTCTATACGTTGTGCTAAATTTTGGGGCGCATTTTGTCATATTTCATACGGACAATATTAAGACTAAACTTTTACACAACTTAATAATGGTAAACACCTTTTCCGAAATGTCGAAAAGTAAAAATATCTATAATTAATTTATGCGTTTTATTCTAATTTTAATGTTTATGAAAGGTCAGAATTAATTTTTTTTCAATACCTTTTTTAATTTTATACTAACATGTAAAAGTTTTCAAAACACTCAAATGAAAAAAAGTAAAACAGGCGTTACACACAAATGACGAAAAATTATATTTAGGTACCTTCAAGGAAATAGATCTCTACTAAATGAATAATATAAGTGAACTTGACAAGAACAAAATGGATCGAAGAAAAAGTTCTGAAAATGTCTATTTTTAAAACGCTCGAGACCAGACTACAAGTGAAAAAAAAATGTGATTCTCATGTTAACCTTGAGACAAAGTGACTAAAATTGAAAGTTTGATCTGCCTTTTTTGCTCTCTACTTTCCTTAGATGATAAATATGGCAGCTTAGCTAGCTATTCTTTATCTAATACCCATATATTTGCCTAGAAAACGACTGTTTTTCTTTACCGTGTCATGCTCTTTTCCCATAAGTTTTCCCTTCATTTAACACAATTCATAATTCTTCTTGCAACTATCAATCTTGTAAGTTGATTTGGAAGGTTTACTTTGCTCCATTAGAACACTTAAAGTAAACGTGTTGATTCTGTTTGACGCTCTGACAACTTGGTTATGTGTCGCACAAAGTTTTTGTTAATAATTTGATTTTTAGATAAACTTCGAAAGCAAATTTTCGAGAGACTGTCAGTAAATGTGTAAAACAATGATATGAAGATAAATTGCTTGCTTTATCCAATGAAATTTTCAAGCGCAAAAACATTAAATTGATAAAAGAAATGAATAAAACCATAAAGTCAAATAAACCAATAAAACCGGAAAATAGAAAACAAGAAATAAAATCAATAAGACTTGTTAAAAGTAAATGTTGATGAATGAAGTGTTCATTCTTTTTCAATAGCCTTTTAATGCAAAAACAATTTATACAAGTAACAACTAAAGACTTACTGATTTATAGAGCAATTTACCACTGATATTTTACCAATAACATTTCAAAGCACAAAATCATTAAATTGTTGAAAGAAGTGAATAAAACCATTAAGTCAAATGAATCAATAAAACCGAAAAATAGAAAACAAGAAATAAAATCAATAAGACTTGTTAGGAGTAAATGTTGATGAATGAAGTGTTTATTCTTTTCCAATTACCTTTTTATACAAAACATTTTAACAACTGGCAATTAAAGATTTGTAGATTACTGATTTGATAATGGTTTGTTTATGGAGTATTGATTTACAGACATGTAATTTATTTGTAAATTTTAAAATCTGAAGCTTAAAAAAAGGCTTGTTTGAAGTTAAAGCTAACATGAGAAAATTTGAAACAATTCTTCCAATTAAACATGAAATAAAACTCAATATTTAATAAGTCTTGAGTTCCAATGGTTTAAAATTAGTCTGGAGGCAAACAAACAAACATAGTTTATATAAAAATTAAAATCTTATCTTAAGATGAAAACTATTTTAATGCAAGAATTCAGTTTTTTCCTAAACCATTTATACAAAATTAAACAATCATGTGTATTGCGTACATTGTATAGTGGGAATTTTTCATATTATATATATATATATATATATATATATATATATATATATATATATATTAAAAAATTAAATGTATTTTCCTGTCACAAAATTTTAAAAATCCCAGATCTCATACCTTTGCTAATCTATTTATTCAAAATTGAACAATTATTCACTATTTTAACCCAGTCCCTTCCCTAACCATTATCAATAAAACAGTAACCTATTATCAATAAAACAATTTAATTTTTTTCTTAAATCATTGCTCAATGCTTCGCTTCTTGCTAGTTCTGTTAAATTTATGGAAATAAATATAGTTACTTGCGAAACAAAACGCTTCTAGTAATTTAATGGAACTAAAAACAAAATTTTTGCATTATCATTAAACTTTTATAAATAAGAGTTACACTATTTTTGGCAAGTGTTTTTTGAAAATAAATGAGTCATTCAATTAAATTTAATTATTATATTTTAAAAAATTCTATTATTTTAAAGTAAAACACTAAACTCATTAAAAAATAGAACACAAAAAATCTAAAATTCAGATTCATTTCTATTAAAATGTTCGAATCGATCGCCCACTTAGAATGATCTAATTTTGAATAGGCAAGTTGTGTGGGCAAGACTCACTGGTGGCCTCGAGATTTAAATGAATGCTTGCAATTTATGAGCACTCTAAAAGTGCGTAAATTTTATAATCTGCGTGATGTGTAGCACACCTATAAGAGTATCATATCTTAATGCATATTCAAATCTTGTAAGTTTATTATGATAGTTTTATAGTTTTGACAAGGTTTAATTTTATTTACTTACAGTTGTCGATTTTTTTAAAAATTGTATTGAGTAACAAAAATTATTCATCAGTTTTGCTACCCATTATACCATTTTCTTAAGAATAACTAATTGATAATACTTTAAAAACTAACTTCCGATTCAGAAAGTTGTTTCGTGAATAAATAATCAAGTTAAAAAAGCGTTATGATTTTGTTTAAATTATTAAATTAATACTACTTTCTTTACTCTTATCGTTATTCTCAATAATATAATAATGTATTGAAATAATAAATAATCAATATTTATAATATATTAATAATAATAAATTTAATAGGAATTTTATATTTAAAATAGAATATACTACTGTAATAGATGTATATTTACAAATGCAATATCTATTTCACCTTTTTTTTAGTATTAGAAGAGTTACATTTTTGAAAAATGTTATATAACCTTAATGTAAATATTCATATGATTGTCTTGAAACAAAAGAACTTAAATTATATGCAATTGTTTTTGGTTTAAAGAAAGTTTAGTTGCGCAAAAAATTTTCAAAAACAAATTACTTTAGAAATCATCTAATCATTTATCCACTAATGATAAAATAAAACTGTAAGGAGAGATTTTACAATATTAGAATACAAGAATTTTTAATTTGGATAAGCAGAAAATTCTCTGGAATCAGCTTAAATTTTGAATATTCGTAAGCATGCATGTTATACAACTATGGATAGGTCATCATAACTGTTAAAAAGAAGAAAAAAATTAATTGAATTTCAATTACTCATTTTCGGCACTATTTTACACACTATTCATCCCAGCTTTTAGAGAATACAATAAAAAAAACGTGTAAGAGAGGGAGAAAAAGTAGGTGGGAGAATAGAAGCAGCAGAAGTAGAATTAGACGGAAGAATAAAGGAAGAAGAGATGGAAAAATAAAAGGAGAAGAAGTAGCTAAAAGAGGAGGAAAGGAATATAGGAAATGAGGAAAGTAGTGGAAATAGAAGAAATCTAAAAGGAAGTGAAAACTTTTTAGAAGCAGAAGTGAAGAGGAATTCGGACTGAGAAAGCTCAGTGTTGTCCATCCTCCTAAATTGTCCGCATATTTTAATAAACTTCTGAAGCAGGGCAAAAAGCTTCCAAACATTATGTTAATTATTTTCGAAGATAATATTATAGTTATTCGGACAATATGATTCCCTAATAAGTTGTAAAAAAAGTGAAAGGGTTACAACAGTTACAAACCGTTTAAGGTTAATAAGAAAATCCAGGAGAAGTTGGTATAAAAAATAATAGTTATATTTTTTAACTCTTTAGGAAAGTCAAGTTCAGAATTTCATTACACTGTAAAAACTTATGTAATACCTATACGAATTTGGAGCTGAAAAACTTAAAAAAATAGTGTGAATGATTACTTCATTTCAAGTTAATATCACATTTAGAATCCTTACACACTTCAAAGGTTGTAGTAAAATCTTAACGCTGATAATTGATACACCAATCTGCAGCTCGTTGGTGAAGATTGTAGTGTTTCTTGGAGGTGCGTAAATTTGGAGAATAATTAGAGTATATTTAAATTATTTATTCAAATTTTTGCGTGAACTGATGGAAGGCAATGTTTTAATAGCATAGCAAATGCTTTTAGATCATTATTAAAAGTTGAAGGTGATTAATTGAGCAATTTCAAGATATTATAAATATGGCGGTTTGCTTTCATGGAGTGTACTCATGAAATATGAATGATTCCAGTCGGATTTACTTGACAAACTGCTCATAGCCAAGAAAATATGAATCCTCTTTAATTATTGATAAAAAAAATATTGATTGTGGTCCATTATTTTCCAAGTAATTTCAATATTTTCGACAGATTGATTTGACAAGCTACTCGTATAAACTATTATAAAATGCTTGTTTTTAGTTGCATAATAAAGATCTTTAAGATTACATAAATCTGTCAATACTCATGTGTCAATCTGTCATTATACATAAATCTGTCAAATGTATAAAATAATATTATAATATTTAACTCTTATTTACTTTGGTTTTGCTCGAATTCATATTAATCTTTTGAAGTTATTTTTTGTATGATCACATCAGATCAATTGCTCAAGTTGAAGAAAAGAATGATACAGCAAACGGGAATAAAAATATTAATAGAATGATACAGAAAGAACAATGCATGAGTTCAACCAAAGGTCTTCATCCGAAGGAGGGAGTTTTCTACAAGATTTGGCGATTTGCCATAATTCTAAACAATATTTTGCCAAAAACAAAGTAATGGTTAAAGAGTGGCGTGGAAACTCTCCAGACTTTAATCCTATAGAGAATCTGGACTATCTGTAAAATAGATTATTCCTCACTTGCTCATGGAATTAAATATAGTACAGGGATTAGAAAAATATCGAAAACTGTTGAAGTTTAGTAGGATTTATTCAAAAATGAATGAAACTGGTTTTGAAAAAAATGGAAGATTATACTAACTGGAAAAAAATATAAATAAACTAATAAAAAATATTGAACCCTGACACTATTTCTGCTGATTCTTACAGAAAATTACCTCTTAAATTCAAATATGATCTCCATTTTCCCCATCACTCACCGATTTCTGGAAGGACAACTTATATATACCTTTTTGATTATTTTATATCCTCGAATTTCATTGCTAGAAAAGAATAATTAATTTAGCGTTAAGCTTCGACTCTGAAAAAGATAAAATGTTCTGAAACTTGAATATTTGTAGAAAAAAAGGGGAGATTTTGGTGCGATTTCTCAGAGTAAAGAGTATAAACTTCAGTCAAAATAGTATCTTTTGTTTTTTTATTCAGCAATTCTACAATTTAATGTTAACAATTTCTCACTAGACACTACCTATTAACAAAAATATGTAGTCGCAATTTTAACTGAAAGAGTGTGGGGGAGAAAGGAATTCGTAAGCCCTGACAAAGTGAAAACTTTTGATGGAAGGATAATTATTTTAATAGTTGAATTTATTCTTAGGGCTAAAAAGGAAAAAAAGTTTCAATGCGCGAACAATTGTAGCCAGTAGGAAGATTGGTGTTTTTTGACACCATGAATTGTGAAAAAAATAAATAAAAAATAGATTTTTCTAGTTCTTTTCGCAATTTTTTATTTCATAATTGAGATATTTAAGCTGCTCGCCCCTCTCTTCCGCTCTCAACCACCTTCAAATATTTAGTAACAATTTCGTCTGAAATCGAGTAAGAGCGGGGAGTTCTTAAAACTTTTGAAAGAATTGTAAGATGGCTTCTTGACCTCACTCTCGTTTTTCGCCAAGATTTTTACTAAATATTTTTACTATTTGGGAGTGGAAAAATAAATAATAGAAGGTTCCATATCTAAAAACTTGCATGCCAAGAAAAAATAAAACGTGAAAAATCGATCTTTTCTTATAATTTATTTTAAAATAGAATATGCCCCACAATATCTTAATGTATTAGAATTTAACATCTTCCTAGTCTCTTAGTTGAAATTTAACTGTTAAAATAATTATTTTTTCCCTAGGAATTGTTTCGGCGTTCTAGGGAGTTAGGAACATTCGCTGCATCAAGACTTTCAGGTCTCTCCTCCTCACTCTTTCTTAGCTTATTTATTTATTTATTTATTTATATATATATATATATATATATATATATATATATATATCATCAAGGCTGCATCAAGACTTTCAGGTCTCTCCTCCTCACTCTTTCTTAGCTTATTTATTTATTTATTTATATATATATATATATATATATATATATATATATATATATATCATCAAGGCTGCATCAAGACTTTCAGGTCTCTCCTCCTCACTCTTTCTTAGCTTATTTATATATATATATATATATATATATATATATATATATATATATATATATATATATATATATATATATATATATATATATATATAAAAATTTAATACTTTTCTTATTTCTTTAAATCAAACTCAGGATAAAAAAAAATCTTTAAGTGAGATATATATACCATATCTTATATGATAAACTTTTGTAAGGACACTCCCATATACACTTAGATACAGAGATGCGCATACTCTCATACGCAGAATGGGTCTATTTCATAATGAACTTCACCAACATTTAAAAATACTAAAGAAAGAAATATTCTAATCATATTGCTTTTTAAATTTTCCGAAAGAGGCTCCAAATGTATGGTTACAACATTTTGGTATTTTTTGGCAATTATTATGCTCTAACTATATACCAATACCAAGAGATATTCAGTTAAAATATTTCCTTCTTTTCTGATTTCTTTATTAAAGATCAACAAATAAAAAGGGAATTTTTGTTTGCTTATTTTATTAAAGGCACCAATTTCATTCATATAAAAAATTGGAAAATATTCTCCATGATAAATATTTATAGACAAATTAATTTAAAGAAAATGTTATAATTAAACGAAAAAATGGTAATTTTTTACAAAACTGTACGGAAACTGAAACTTCTGTATAAGTTAAAATTGACTCAACTCAAAAGAGAAGATAACTTAAATAACAATTTGCACTAGTATCTTATAGTTAAACTAAAATGCTTTGTTCATCTGCAAAGAAAAAAAAACTTTTAATTGATTAAAGAAATCTAATTCAGTCAAAATCATCTTCGTATGTAAATTATAAACAATTATGAAATTCAGGCCTTTATAAATTTGGAAAAAAAACTGCTTCTTTTAGACGTTCAACCCATGAAAATAATGATATCGTTGTAGGATATCGATAAAATAATGGGAGAAGTTCTTTTTTCATATTTTCATAATGAAAAATGAGATTTAATTTATTAAAAAAGCATAATTTGTTTCAGAAAACATGGGTTCGGCACTTATTTTTTTCGGCATTATATTTTTTAGCTAAAAATTTAAAATCATTAAACAGCTCTTCTGATACATCATTAGAGATGCAATCTCACGAAATATAATTTTAAAAAAAAGTTTTGTTTGTCCTGTTATTACTTGACATTTTTAATTAGAATATCCGCTTTCGAGACTAAACGTTCTTACAGATTTTGAATTACTTAGAAAGATAACTATTCGTTTTACAAGAAGCTGATAAAACTGCATATAGTTGATAAAAATGCATAATATTATAACGAGAAGTCTTTTATGATTTCACATAAACAACAGTTTTTGATCAAGCAAAAAATTATATATTCTTTTTTTGCCTGTTTTGAGACAAAATACTCAAACGTGCGTTTTTGCAGCAAATGCTAATGAATTAGAATTATTTCTGAAAAAATATTATAACCGAAAACTTCGCCATAATTTTAAATTATGTTTTTGCTTTTATAAGAGATTTAAGATAGCTGCAATCAAAATTTTAATACCACTTCAAACAATAAAGAGAATTACACAGAAATATTAATTAATATAAAAAACAGCTTGAACATTTAATGAATTAATGGTATACTAGGAATCCTTATAAATGAAAGAAGCATAATTGAAAAATATTTCTAATGTTCTTCACTCCGATTACTTTTGCTGCCATCTAGAGGAAATATACGTGATTAATGTAAATACTATTACTAATTCTACTATAAGAAAAGTGAACGATTATCAATAAATTGGTTTTTAATAAATTTTCAGATTTAGAAAGCAAAGATTAAAACTCGACATTACAACAACTTTGTAATAAATAAATTATTTTAGTTTGTAATAATTAAAAAAACTAAAACTGAAATAAATAATTAATGGAATGATTAAAATTGTAAATAAAAATGTCATATCTTTTCGCCTTTGAGTTAAACCAGAAATTTAAATAATGTTACTATCAATTATTATATAGAATAATAATATGTTATAACAAATACTCAAATTTTTTTATAGGTTTCAAAATGTTGGGATACAATTAAGGTAGTAGTACATAAAAAATTAATCAATAATTTTTACAAGTTTTTAACGAAAAGAAAGTTAAATAAGACAAAAGCTTCATTACTGTTCAAAGTTTTTATAGAATCATGACAACTAAAATTTATATAATAATTAAAATTTGAATCATTGTGATATTGAAATTAATACTACATATTTTGAGTTCGCCCAAAATAATCTTTGCAGTCAAACAGATAGGCATTTATTAATTGAATATTTGCATTCGTACATAGGTAAATAAGCTATTATCACCTAATCGTTTAATGTTTTTACTTTAGAATAAACAACGCAATAATGTATGGGAGATAGAGGGATCCCTTTGAAAATCTTAAATGTTTTCATTTAAATTATTATTTACATATAAGTGAGAAAAATTTAACAATACAGCAAAGGTTATAAGTTTAGCCCTTTCCTCCAAAACTGCAGTTTGAACAAGGTAAGCATTTGTTTAAAATCTTGAATGAATCTAAATTTTTGAAAATATAGTTGAAGCTCATAATCCCTTTATCAGAAAACCTTCAGCGTGGCAGCGGGAGCTATAGATTGACACAGTCCCGGTACAGTTTGTCTATAGTAAGAACACCCCTAGACATTCGTCTGGACACGTGGCGGTGACTATGGTAACGAGGTATAACTATTTCAAGTAGGGGTGTCGGGTCCTTATTTTAGGAAAGATTTTGGCTCAGGTCGGTGAGAGAAAGGGAATCTTTTTTTTTCGGTCTATTATGTTAGCCCTAGATTGAACAGAAGCTACCCTCTCTGAAATGCCCTACTCTTGTTTCCATAGCAGCAAACGGCCTTAGACTTTGTGGCGGGGGGAGTTCTTACCGTAGACAAACTATATATGATTTTTACTTCTCAGATTTTTTTCGCCTTTTTTTGAAAGCAAAAAGCAGGTTAGTATAACTCATTTCACGCGTGCAAAGAGTTTACAAACTGTTTCAAATCTTTTAAAACTTTAAACTTAAAAATGATCTCCAAATATGCAAGAAAATGATTTTTAAAAATTTAATTGTTTTTATTGAATTTTTTAAAAGTTCTATACAGTCTCTAAGCACTTATAACCAAAAGGCAATATCGGAACTGTATTAAAATTTGTTGCTATTGCTCAGAATGTATTAACCTCAAAATAAATATTCATAAATTTTTAACCAACACAAAATTTTTGGGCATTATTTTAGCTTTTCTATGCAAAATTTGCTAAACCTTTATTATGTCTAATGTTTATAATAATCTTTATCGCAGACGAATTTGAAAACACGTGCTGCAGAGTGAGTCGGCAAGCAGCTAAAATAAACCTTTCATACCTTCAATTCTTTGATGAAAATTTTACTGAAAGCTATAGTTTTAAATTGTTATTCATTTTATTAAAATACCTACCTATAATAAAGTTATTTTTTAAGAATTTATTTATATATGTAGGTGCACCTTTAAATTTCCAGAAATATAAAGGAAAATACATCAAATTGTGTCTACATTAAATAAATTTAATTTTTTAAATTAAATTTTAAAATCATTCTCTTTAAACATAGATTATATCCATTTTGAAAAAAAAAAATTTTTATTGTAGGCAAAGCAAAGGTTCATAGGCTCGAACTTTAATAAAAAAAAGTGGAAAAGCGAAGTAATACAAGGAAATACAAAAAAAATGCAGTACAAAAACTGTATTAGAGCATAAATACCATTAAGAAGTGCTGTTAAAGTACAAGGAGTCATTATTATATAAGGTGACAACGCCTCAAAATAGTCACTCAGTTATTTTCTATTTTTAACGGTCGTTGAACAGCCGACCCAATTTTTGGGTTCACGACTACTAATGTTCAGCTATGTAACCTTGCAATTTTGAACCTAATCCAGAAGACAAGGTAACGCCTGGATCAAGTATTAGGAGAAATTTGCGTTCGTGGAGGACTTTTTGATGGATCTAACCCGCATTTGCACTACAAGGAGAAGATGACCACGAGGACCTCCCCCGGTTAGCCTGACTGCAAGGGGACTAACCTATGATACGTCTACCACTGAGGAAATTTCACGTCAGCACAGCGATCGGTGGAAGCCGGATGCGGAATTCGTATCGACCTGCCATTGCCGGGATTCGAACACGATTCACCTCATTGGAAGGCGAACGCTCTATTCCCTCAGTCATCGCGGCTTTCACTCTGTTATTAATAGTGAAATAAATTAGTTTTCAATGGTTAGTTTATTAGTGGCAATTAGTTTCTAATTTTTATCAAGTCTTCATCCAAATCTTTCGCTAATCACTATATATTGTTAATTAAGACTGACTAATTTATATCATGGCTTAATAATTAGTTCATAGTTATTCAGATTAAATTGCTTCGTAATAAATTTAGGAAGAGTAAAATTTTATTTATCAAAAAAGTTGCCAATTTAAAAATAAATAAAAATATAAAAATTCTTTTGGCTTGAATCGGATATTTTTAGTGTCCTTAAAAACTGCGTTTTTATTTTCTAATTCTTTTTACAATCTGAATTGAATTCGAATCAACTTAGGCCAATAAGACGAACAGTTTAGATGTATGATAATTTAAATTTTGTTTTAAAAAGTTCATAAGGTTTTACTTATACCTGTTTACACTTTTGACATTGCTATAAAATCACTAAAAATATTTAATCCCGTGTACAATTTGGTTGCATAGATAGAAACATCGATGTGTGAAGATGAGTAAAAAATACAGTAGGTCAAAAACTGCACTTTATATACATTAAATCAATTTAACTCTTATAACTTCAAAATTATTAATTCTGTTAATTTTGTTTCGATCTCATTCGATTTAGAGTTGAGTATTCGATATTTTACCTTTACAGAAAAAGACACTCTTGTTTCATGCTGCCCAGACGAACTATTAAAATGCTAAATATAATATTTTTCACTTGCTTCGAACTAAATTCAAAATAATGAAAAATATATTAACTAATTCCACGTTAAAGGGTTAAGATACCAATATTATGACTCAACATTGAGCCTTTTTTTAGAGTTCTCAAAATGAGAACGTGCAACTCTTCGCAACTTTGAAAATTCAACTTAACATCGGTTGTAAAAGTAACTACAAGAAAAAAGATATTTGGAAAAAGTAAAAGAAAAATCCAGAATATTTCTTCAATGACATACAATGGTTTTGAGAATTTATATAGTACTTGGGAGCTATAGCGAATGATTTAAAATTAAATTAAAAAAAACATCAATAAATATATTGAATATTGAATCAATAAATAAATATATTTTTTTACGCATTCGTTAGAAGTTTCTACCGTAAAAGAATTGTTTTTATTGATTGCAAATTCTCTTTTACTTATATTGATTTAAACGGTCGTTTGCTTTTTATCGCAACTTCCATGTCTGACCTTCAATAACGATATTTCTAATAAAGGTTAAATCGTTCTCTATTTCATATCTCTTCCGAAAAAATAAGGAAGGCAAAAAAAAAAAAAACCTTTTCACTTTTTTAAAAAATTAACGTCACTCCAGCGATTAGTCTCTTGCTCGCTATAAGTACCAATTTAATCGCTAGCCCCAAAAAAGAATAAGAACTCCAATTTCCCAGTGATTTAAAGTTATTTTACAAATAAGATTACCTAGTAGCGCGATTCTGTTCGCTTTTAAAACCTAAATGAATCCGAGCAAAAGATTTTTTTTCTTCTTTCTTTTACGAACCGTGCCTCATCAGGCGACGCGTTTTAAATACCTTCAGGTATAGAGGGTAATTTAGCGAAAATTTATGACCAAGACTGATTGCCGGCGGCTGAAATTTTAACAAATTTTCTGTTGGTTTCTAAATTGAACGATATTAAATAGAAGTTGCCCCTCAAAACGCGTTTAACATATCCATACTGGTTGGAATGTGTTTCATTACAAATGGCAAAAGCGCGCCATACGAATGATGTTTCTATCTAAAGCCAGAGCGTCTTCCTTGCCAACCTGGTGACTTAATTAAGCTATATTTCACGGAAATGTAGCTGAAATTGTTAGCGTTCACGCGCGATTTCAACACAGTCCATTAAAGCGTTATTAATGGTACGACCGTTTCAGAATTAATGGTCGTTTTAAATTAATGCTCATCGCAAGAGGGTGTTACAGTTAAGCGATGCAAGCATACTGGGGCAATAACTGCTGCATAAATGGAAATGGTTTTATGGTCGCGCAATATACATATATTTAGAGCGCACTATATCAATTCGTCAAAGAAAATTCTGGGAAAGTTGGGGAGGCGGGATAAACGAAAACCCGGCTCTTGTATACTTAATATATGTATCTTTTCTCCGTTTAATTACAAAAGTCATTTTGTGAGTGAGAATATTTACCGTATTTAAGACGCTCTTATAAGTTGCGTTTTTAAGTCTTATTAACGAAGACAACATTTACTTCAAGAGAGAACTATTTTTGTTAGAAAATAGTTTATTCTTATTTCTCGAATTTAAAATTTTTATTTATTTGTTCATTTTATTTTAATTGGCATAGAAATGCATAAAAATTCAATATAAAATTCAGTGACGGAATATTCAGTGACGGCTCAGGCATAAAACCAAGAAAGTTGAAAATATAAGCTTGTTTATCACTATAGAGCAGTGATTCTCAACCTTTTTTTTTTTGTTGCGGCACACTTTTAACGATTGCGAAATTTGACGGCACACAATGAAAAAAATTAGATTAAAAGTTGTTTAATTACCTATTTTACACTTTGTTAAATAGTTTGTGATAATAAATTTTGAATGTGAAATAAAATAATATGTACTACAAAAGCACATTTATTAAGGGATTAATTATTTCTTTCGATCAGTTTTTTATTAGTTAGTAACAGTTATTTATTTTTTTTGCTAGTTATTAATTATTAGCTTGTTTTCCATAGTTATTAACTGTTAGTTTTTTTTTACATTAACTGTTATTTTTTTGTGATTTCTTGTTAACTAGTTTTTCTGCTAATTATTAATTGTTAGCTTAATTTTTGCTAGTTATCCTTTGTTAATTTGTTTTTTTAGTTATCCTTTGTTAATTTGTTTATTAATTGCATAGCTTACTTTAATTGTTATATACAATTTAAACACTTCCATCTTACTTTAAGATTGTCAGAGACAAGACAATCGCCGACCAAGATGTTCAAGTGGTTAAAGCGTGAAAAAATTATAAAAAGTATACATATATATATAATATTATATACACTTTTCTTTAATTTAAACTTTACTCATAATAAAAAAAAGCATTATAAATTTTATTGTATCATTTCTAATATTTGGCGGCACATTTTAAGAATTTGGAGGCGCACACAAAAGTGCCGCGGCACATTGGTTGAGAATCACTGCTATAGAGGAATGATTGTCAGATGTTAAGCCTTATACAATTTTATAGCTTTATTAAATTTTTATACAGAGGTTTTTTTTTAAGTGATATAAAATAGCTATTATTTTTACACAATTATTTTATTGGTTAAAAAAAATCAACGTGCTTGTTCTTGATGGCCTATTTAGCAACTCAACGTAAAATAGAAAGATATTTTTTAACAAACAATAAGTCTAACAACCAACAAACAAAATTCAGACATCTCACATTTAATCAATAAACATTATTTCCTACGTTTCCTTTCTTAATTTCATAACTTTTCTTAGTATTTCTAAACATAGCTCTTATGATCTAAGTTTAATTCTTATAAATTTATATTATAATTTTATTATATTGTAGTCTTCTATTAAGAGCTGCGATAAAAAAATGGCAATTATTCCAATAATTGTTTGTGCTCAGATTTTAATTTGAAGTATGTCTACTTTACCTTACCAATAAATGAGTCTATTACGTTCCAGAAGCTGCAATAAAGTTTAAATAAAATTAAAAATAAAATTAAAAATAAATTAAAAATAAAATTCATTAAAAAATAAGTTGCAAAAGTGGAAAATACTAAAGTTCAAGGTTCAAACCGTAACAGTAATCTTAAGCACTAAGTGCACACTGTTAAATACTAACGGTTAATGTATAAAGCTAAGTACTGACAGAGACATACCAAATGTATATGCTCAAAGTGAATTAGTTGATTTGAACATAAAATTTTTAGACCCACAAGCTGGAATCTACTGTACTGCGCCTAGTATACAAAGCATCATGAAATTAAGGGAACCTAAATAAATGGTGCTATAAACAAAGTCTGACACAAACAAAAAGAAATTGAAAAAGGGAAAAAACTTTACCTCGTTTGTCTAAACAAAGTAAACCACTTTAACCTGAGGTCTTTGTAAAACGCACTCTTAGTCTTAGGCAATATGAAATAAATCATTTCAAAAATTCATCAGATTAATGAGTTGAGATTGCACTTTTTAGAACTCCTGAATCTCAATTTTTTTTACGCAAAAATTATTTTATTATAATAAAATTATGCTGAATTTGAAAAAATAAATTTTTATTAGTTTTTCAAAAATAAAATGCTTATTCGAAACAAATGCAAATGCGTAAGACTTTAAGGAGAAATTTAAATTTTAAGCTAAATTTAATTGATCAGGCTTTCTGAAAACATTATTGTAAATAAGAAGTTAAAAAATTACTTAATATCCGACGAAGCTTAAGTGAAAATCTTAGCCGAATCCGTATCAATTTAGCTTATTCACTTTTGAACTGTATTAAAGATAACATTAGAGATGCATTTAAAAGAAATTCTACTTCAATATTTGATAATTTAATTCAATTAAAAAGTTTAAGATCTTTTCAAAAAAATCCACCGGGACTAAGATTTCTACGTACTAAAGAAATTAATTTAAAATAAAGAAATGACTATAGAAAAAAAAATTAAGCAACATATTCAATAGCTCTTGAAAAAGTACTTAAAAGGAGTCACCATATTAAATACAAATAGTCTCTTTTCAAATATAAGTATAAAGAAATAAGGTGTTAGGTTTAAAATAAAGCGTAAAAAACGTTTTGTTGAAATCTGTTTCTTTAAGTAAGAGGGGAAGACTATTTTTTACAGTAGGAATTGCAACAGTACTTTACTAAAGAGAGGATAAGGAATGTCACAAGAGAATTTTCTAAAAAGTAAGGGAAAAAGAGTCTCTTCTCACCTTCTGCCGGTAATGGAAAAAACAAATTACACTTAAAGAATTTTTTTGAAACTATTTCTACGATTTAATCTACCATCTAATATAAACAGAAATAATTCGCTAAAATTTTATACTTTCTAAGAATATATATATATATATATATATATATATATATATATATATATATATATATATATATATATATATATATATATATATATATATATATATATATATATATATATATATATATATATATATATATATATATATATAAAATTAATATATATATATATATATATATATATATATATATATAAAATCAATATATATATATATATATATATATATATATATATATATAAAATTAATATATATATATATATATATATATATAAAATCAATATATATATATATATATATATATATATATATATTTACAGTAATGGCCAAAAGTGTGGAAATTTTTTGAAAGTTTCATGTTTTTCAAATTTGTGTGCTTGTAGAAAAAATTTAGGGGAGTTAATTCAATCAACAATATAAATGTAATGAAGAAGAGTATATTAACAATGATATTTTTTAAACCTTGAGGATTATGTTATGTTAATGTTAATTTTATTTTGATGTTAATTTTATTTTTTGCGTACTTCTCTATATATCGGAAAAAATTTTCATGGATTGAAAAACTTTCGCCCATAATTATAAAATCCGCTTATTCAAAGATAGTTTCACGCATAAATAATATTTAATAATAATTACTATTTAGTATTTTATTTAAAAAAAATAGTTAAAAAAAGTTTGAATTGTAAGGCATAAAATTTGTTACATCATTTTTAAGAATGCTATGTGATATGGTAAAATATAAAATTTGAATGAAATCCAGAAATCGAATTTTCAAAATGTCGTGTCTTAAAATTTGATTTCTCGGAAATTATTCGAGTTACTTGGTTTAAATTTTGCATTATGTCAGACAAAATTTAATTTTTTATAATGGTGAAAAAATTTCTGTAACTTACAATTAATATATTTTTCGGCTATTATTAAATCAAAGAAAAAAAAATACTAAAAATTATTTTTGCATGGAATTATAAGTGAATTATATGGAATTATATAATACACGAATTTTATAATTGTGTTCAAAAATTTTTAAATTCCGTTAAAAAATTCTCGAGATATATAAAAATAAGCTAAACTTAAAGTTAAAGGGTCCAAAGTTTTGACTGTTCTCCTGACCAAAAATAATTCGAACCATTTTTCTCAAATTGCAGCTACCCCTTATATTTTGAGGGTCAAAAATTCAAAACGTATGTTTATTCGGAGAAATTACGCTTTTGTAACTGATTTTGTAACTTAAAATATCATTTGCACAAATTAATTTGCATATTTGTGGCTTTAAGATCTGATCATTTGATCAAAAGTTATTCAAGGTGGCTCGTTATTTTTCGCACTGCGCAATAGTAAAATAATTTGCAAATAGAAAAAAAAAACATCGAGTAAAGACTTAAGAAAATAATTTACTCTTCAAACCAAAGTATAACAAGACAGAAAAATTTATATTATATTGCGTAATTTATAATTATACATTAAATTTGGTAATATGAAAAGTTATAATTATCCTTTCTCTGAGTCTTCTTTTTTTGCAAGTTTTTAAAAATTTATACATATCTTAATGTGGTGGAATCAAAATCTTTATTTCTTGTAAAAAGTCCGATTAGGTTCAAGACAGAAAACTGTCTAAAACTAAATTTTTCTTCGACACTGATCAATTCTGTTTTACAGAGTTGTTTATTGTATCATGAACTATTATACCACATCACTACAAAAATTACTACTTACGTTTCTAAAATACTTCATAAAATTTGAAGTTATATTGTATTTTTATTTAAGAGCTCTTTATATTTTGATATCCGATCACCAACTAACATAAACTGAACATTGAATTATTACTGATGATTTATTTACCTTTTATTACAAAGAGTTATTAAAGCCAATACGAAGTGTTTATTTTACAAATTTATTTTTATTTTATAAATTTATTTTTATTTTATAAAATTTTTATTTTGTATATTATTTTTATTATATATATTTTTTATTTATTTTTTTATAAATGTTTCTCTTTTTTTTAATTCATTTATTTTTTGTCACTAATATCCGCGTTTAAATTTTTTTTATATGGTAGTAATAATTGATCCATTTTTCCTAATAATTAGCAAATCTGATAACTAGGACATTTGAAATATTGGTAGATTAAATGATTTATTAAATTGAAAAGTGTCCTGCTTCAAACTACCACTGAAAAAGGTCGCAGTTTCGAGATTTTATTTTCCAGGTAAAAGTTTTCCACAAACTTTTTATTTCACTTTTAAAAATTGCATTGTTTAAAAACATTCAATTATTTTTATACCTTACACAAAAAAAGAAAAACAAAAAAAATCGAAAATAAATAACTATTTCATTATTTTTAGCAGGGAATTATCTTTGGGCAAAGGAATTTCATTCATAGGTGCAGGAATTTCTTAATCTGTACAAGCTTAAATACTTATAATTTTTAAAAATCACCAATTTTAATTATTATTTTTCATCAAAATCATTAAAAACAATGAACAATTCTCAATTTTTGTGAGCTTTGACGGTGCTACTTTAGAGTATCTTTAGAAACATTTAAAATTTAGATCAAAAACGCTTTTCACTTTCGCAAAACTGTAGTTTTTTTTTTTGTATAAATATTTTGCGCTATTTTCATAATTAGTCTAGGAAGCGTTGCCTAAATATAGACAAAACTGAATCTAACAGGCATGAATACACTCGCCATAAACTCACAACAGTTGCAAAAAATACCGTATTGTTCTCTAAAAAAATCATAATTCTATGCCACGACAAAGATTTCAAAAAAATAAATTTAGAAAAAAATAAATAAATAAAAAATAAAAAAAAAAACAGTACGAAATAATTTTCAAGATTTGCATATAATCCTGAGCGTCGTTTACCTAAGCAATGTAGTGTTTGAGTGACCTTTTAAATGTCAAAAATTTAGGTTCAAAATACCATTCATTTTCAAACAACTGTGACTTTTTTTCTTTATGCAGACGTTATTCTTCATTTTCATAATTTACTTAAAGGACTCTGACTATAGATGGACTAAACCTGAAAATTATTATTAACTACAATTACAAACTCGCAAAAAAGCATATTATTCTATAAAAAGTGTTATTTAATAAGACGACAGAGCTTGCAAAAAACAGCCTTAAATGAAAATAAAATTTTTTTGTATTATAAGACAAAATGCAGATCAACAAGCAAACTTAGTTTCATTCATTTTTTAAAAAAAGAATATATTAATACCCTCATAAAAATAAATGATAAATCCTTTTACTTCCATCTCACCTTTCACTGAAGGCTTTTATCGTCATTAACAAATTTTTACGCATTATTTAATGCTCAGTCAGTCCATTAATTTACAACTCTCATCTTACCAACAACCTACCCCTCGTTTTATGAGAAGCCCATTAAAACGCTCAGCCCAAAACAAGGTAGAAAAAATCATCAGTCACACCCCTAAAAAAAACTATAGCTTCTGTATAAACTATGTAAAATAGAATATTTGGAACACTTAACATTCATCTGGTTTGCACTCATTCAACGCGACAATTTTTCAATACTATTGACTTCCGTTGACAGATGCACCCCATACTATAACACCCCTCCATTCAAGTTACAGGGTACACCAGAGTACATTAATAAAGGGATTTGTCCCTCTATGGGATGTAGCTCTTCTCTAAACCATTAACTTGCTATTACGATGGGGATTCCCTTGGGGCCATAGCTGTTTGGCGGTCAGATTGTACTTCACTATAGGATTAAGTTTTTGTCCATAGACTGTCAGGAGTGCCTTTTCACCCATATAATGCATAGTGCAGATCCTACTAACAGTTTCCTAAAAGCGTGAAGATTTGCTCAACAGATAATGACATCGATAAACTCAGACAATAGCTACCGGCATTTTTTTTTTATGAGATACTTCTGAGGATTGACGCTTTCAAAAGGTATCGGATAAAACCACGCGCAATCAAACGTTTGTTCTTAACTTTTGAAAAAATCTGGTTCATTGTACTGTTTTTTTTTTATGTATATAAAATGAACTACGGTTTTTTTTTTAAATTAAATTAAAAAAGTTTTTTTTATGTTTATAATTAAAAAGTTTCCGTGGATTTTAACTCGAATAAAATCTAATCGTAAATCAAATACTGGTAGCAGTTTTCTGAAAACGTACAGATTTGCAAACAGATAACGATATTGGTACACTCAGAGTATAATTAGATGTTTTTTTTTACGTTTTTTTTTTTTTTTTTACATTTTTTGTTTATTGATTTATTTATTTTTTTACAAGTGACATGGAAAAAAAAGAGAAACTTCTGAGGATTGACACTTTGATATCAGATGAAACCACGCGCCAGCAAACTTTGGTTTTTAACCCTTGAAAAATGTTGGTGCATTGTACTGTTTTGTAAAATAAGTCAGATGCTAATTTTTTATGATTATGAAGTTGTCGTATATTTTAACTCTAATCAAATCTAATCAGAAATTGGATCCTGGAAGCAGTTTTTTTTAAAGTGCACAGATTTTCGAAAAAAGATAATATTTGCATATTCAAAAAATTAAAAATTTCTACAGTTTTTTTATAATGAAAAACTTGAGGATTTTCACTTTGAAAGGTATAAAATCAAGTGAACTTAAAAGCTTGTTTCTAACTTTCGAAAATTTTTTGAAGCATGTTCTGTTTCATGTTAACAGCAGCTGTAAAATAAAACTACATGAATTAGAAATTTGATTCTGGTAGCAATTTTCAAAAAATTTAACAGAAAATTGTATTGGTTCACTACAGGAATAGTTAATGTTTTTTTACCTCTTCCGAAGTGATTAGAAAGGATAAGAAACTTCTATTGGTTGACGCTTTGAAATGCATCAAGCGCTATCAAAATTTGTTTCTACCTTTTGACAAAACTTTAGTAAAATTTCTGTTTACTGGATAAAGTAAGCTGAAGGTTTCATAAATATAAAGTTTTCGTAGATTTTAGTTCTATAAATTAGAAATTAGATACTGATAACAGCATTCTAAAAGCATGCAGATTTTCTCAAAAGATAATGACAATGTGATAAATCCAAACATAAAACAATTCCGACATAGCCTCTTTAGTCATAAAGGTTAAGACATCTAGATTTCGTGACTATCGGCATGATTGTGGTAATTTTCTTAGCATTGCGCACCAGCTGACATTATTTTTCATACATACTGGTATCCAAATGGGTGGGCATCAGGCTGACACTAGGAATACAACCCCAGTCTTTTATACTCATAGGTCAACGTCTTAACCACTGCTCAACCACAACTCAGTGATATTAATACATTTAGATAACAATACAGTCATTTTTCATTTGCACCTAAAGAGGACCAGATTGGTAGGGCATTGGACCCATGTCCGAGAGATCGTGAGTTCAATCCCCACCGGCTGAAGACTTCTCGTATAGTGAATGCCGACTGGTACGCACGCTAAATCTGTCGGGACACAAAGTCCTCCATGATTTTATAAAAAAATCAGACCTCTGGGGGTACCGAATTGGAGATGCACAAAGGGTCTTCCCTGTAGACGGGCTATGACGTATGTGTGTGGTAGAAGTTGAATTCTTGGCCATAGATGGCTTCAAAGGAAAAAAGAAGAAGCTCACCCATTTTCCTTAATGGCATACAACAACAACAGCTCAACAGGTAGAAATCCGTCAAAGTATGAACACTATGAAAGATATTAAATAAAACCACGCACAATCAAACGTGGCAGTGTTTTGTTTTTAACTTTTGAAAAAATTTAGGGCAAATGCGCTTCATGATTGAAGTAAGCTCTTATGATTTAATTTTTATGATTATAAAATTTTCTTATTACATCGACAAATTAGTCTTCGAATTTTCGATGTATTTAGTTTTTTTGATGTATTTAGTACTACTTAAGAATCTAAAATGTATTAAATAGCGCATATAAGAAGTATAAGTAAAAGGGGAATTTTAGAAATTTTGATTCAAATAGAATATCTTTGATATTATCAGCAATAGAATAGAAAATGGTTGATAATTTTAAAACACAATTCAATAAATATATTTCAAACATAAATATACAAAGATATCTGTTGTATTTATATGCAATTAATTCGGTTTTTGTGTTATGAACATTTTTTAATTTATTTTTAGTTAGTTTTATTTTTACTTTCGTTGTTTCATGCTTACTTTTGATTAAAAAAGATCGTTTTTCCTTCATATAAATTGGTATTTAAATCAACCAAACTATATGAATTCATTCACCAATAAAAAATAAGACAGAGTAATTACACATCATCTTCTATTATTTATTCTGAATAACATCATCACTTAGTAAGGTAACAGTTACAGATTCTCACTATATAACAAGATGACATCAGTTGAGCATAAATGCATAGCTTAAGACAGAATTAATTCTGCAACATGCGATACTTCAAAACGATATCCTCTAAGTGTGCACCTCGCTTACGAATCTATGTTTGTTAATCTCAATACCGGGTGGAACCTTAGCTTTAATTCAGAACTGTTCGCAATTACATAGCTTTCTATGACAACCACCTATATATTTTGATCACCTAAATTGCTACGAACAGCTTAGATTGGAAGGAAATGAAGTCAGAATTGAAGGCAGAGAATTACATAATATCCCAACCAATTTAATGAGGAGGAGATAGATAGAAAGCAATTAAAATTAGAAATTGATACATTTATAATTGGAAACTGATGAATTGATTAACGAAATCAAACGCAGATTAAATTAAACTATTAACCATTGAGAAGCATTTCTTAACAGAATTTGAATTTTCAGTATTCCAGATACACTTGCCTAAACTATTAAATGAACGTATAATGTTCACTAAGTTTATTTTCAGAGCAAAAACTATTCATTTCTCCGAATTAATTAAAGTAAAACCAATTCTATTATTCATAGTATTATTTTATTTTCTGTGCTTATTATTCCTATATTATTCTAAAAGAAAATTATATAATTAATGAAAACACTGGATAATTATCAATTAATCTAAACAAAAATACATAGAGTTCTTTAATGCCTACCCAAAATATGTCTTTTTAGAATCCATATTAAAAATGAAGTCTAATATATATGCAGACTAAATGTTGAAAATTTATATCTATTCCGAAAAAGGCATATCAAAATTAATCGAATCACTACGGAGGTAAGCAGGAACTCTTAAGTTCAGGAGTAAGTAAGAGGAGATTAAAAACATCTCCAAATTTTCAGACAATCAAACTGACTTGCTTTTTTCATCCCACCTCCCTCATTAGTGATTTGTCTGACTTAGAAGACTTGTTTGTTATAGCCTCGTTTAAATGTATATTTACGATTCATAGTATATCTATTTTTTTAATTCCTTATTGATAAGCTTTATAAAATATATATTAAGGGTGAACACTATGGAACTAACTGTATACTTCCCATACTTGTATACTATTTCCTTGATTTCCACCTTTTGTATTTGAACAGTTGCTTACTGATCAGTATCCTGGTGAGTTATCAGTATCCCTGGATGACTCCTGTGGGGCGGGTCAGGGTTAAGCTTGTATATATATACCTGTTCAAATTTTTTGAAAATGCCTAACTCTACTTTGGTCAAATTCGGATCGAAACTTAAGGGTGACTTAATAAATTAAAGTTAAGGAACTCTTATTGAGGAACTTAAGGAAACCAAAAATTGAACTTAAAAAAAGATAAAGGAAATAAAAAAAGAGGGAAACAAGAAAAAAAGAAAAAAGAAAAAGGAAAAGAGAGAGGAGCAAAATGAAGCGAGTCATTGAAGAGGATATTTTATGTAATGCGTTTATTTATAATATATACATAAAAGAAATAGTGATGTCAAAATTTTAAAAAAATATTTTTCGTTAAATATTTATAAACAAAATGTGTACTTGGTGCCAAGTATGAAAGTTTTTAAGTTACTTAAACAGATTTCATTCTCTATTAACAGTATTTTATTGAGTGTAATTTTGCTGAAATATAGAAATAAACTGCCATTATCAGTTTCTATAAAAAACAGTTTGTTCGCTAAGAAAAGGGAAATAATTTAATCTAACCCCGAACATCAATGACTTTTTCTTGGGACTCCAACTCTAAGTCTAGCAATTGATGATTTCCCTATAGCCTCGTCAGAGGTTTTCCTAAGAAATGAGGTATAATTATTTTTTATTTATTTTATGAAACATATACGAAGAAAAAACATTCAGGTAAAATTACCAATATAACATTTCCAGTAAAGAAAAAAAAAATTCTGATAAAATTAAAATTATATGGTATTTAAATCATTAATTAGGATGTTGGGACAGCCCTGACGCTTGACAGTTAAGCTACTGATTTAGTTAAGCATATATCAGGCATTTGTTTTAAAAGTTGGTAGACCTTATAGCTTATAGCTTAGCTTATAACTTATATAGAAATAAAAACAACTGGCGAAATCAAGAAAAACAAAGCTAACAAGCTTTCTCTAAACAAAATAAGGGAATATCAAATTGAATATTTTTGAGTCCTTTAAAATTAAACAAGCACTGTTAAAATTACCTACTTTTTGCTTAAAATTGCCGATTTTACCACACTTGCTAACAAGTAACATAATAATAAAACCTTATAACTTTACTAAAACTCATTACCAAAGCGCTTTCGAAAAAATTACCATGCTTTTCGGTGTTCCCATGGAGATTGCAGTTGTAATTTATATTCGTCGCCCTAGAGCTGCACAATGGGCTTTTGGCGGCTGTCTGGGAAGCATCTCTGAGGATGATCGGAAGACATGCTGTCATAATTATGATCTTCTGCAGAGGGAATGGCACCCCCGCTTCGTTAGCTCAACAAACTGCAAGCGAAGTAGAGTACTTTATGGTTGAGCAATTTAACGAGGACTAATACCTCGCACCCTCGGTTCCATCACAGGCTGATTGCAGTGGTCATACATCCCACACCCTGAGTGATGCTAGACTTCGGTGATCTGCTGGCAACGATGTCCTGACGATCAGTCATCCACTGCGGGAACCCACAGCAACAGACCATAGAGTTGAAATACTGAATACCCATTCTACAGAATTGAAATACCCATTCTACTAGTTTTGACCATACTTTTTTCTCAGTGTATGTAATATATAGTGTTGTGGAATTATAGTTGAATGTGCGGTTAAATGGCACAAGAACCTGATAATGCTGCGACGTTGCTTGCGTCTATCTGAATGCAAAAATTTTTCGATGGTACGAATTAGCAATAATAAACGATAGCATAAACTATGTCTTACAAAAAAAAGAGATTAAAAAAATGAATAAAATTAAAACAAAAATAGAAGTATTTACTTGGACATGTTTCTGGCAACCGTTAAACCCCAATTCATCTAATTGTCTTTCTTTATTTTAGATGTAAGAACAAAAAAGAATGGATTATTCCCTTTAATTTTAACAAACAAGAATTAAAATAGAACATAAATATTTTGAAATATACTAAGAAAATAAATTTATGCCATTAGCTGACTTATGTATACGAATATTTAATACTGCAGTCCTATTATTAATATTTTTTTGCAGATATTTAGTTTGTGGAACTTAAACTTTTAAGGCATTTTAATTTTAGCCATTCTATTTTCTAAAACTGGTTGAATTGCATAAGACCCTATAATTTTTAACCAATCTTATACCTAAGGGATCTCCCGCATTCAATAAGACAAACTCCCCTTCTTGGAGTATTTTCGAATTATAAAATGCAAATTAAACAATAAATAATTGTAACTCTTCTAAACATGCAATAATAAATAACAAATTATACAATAATAACAAATTATTGTAACAAATTATAACTCATAGCAATTAAAGTAAGTTAAATGATGTAAAATCTCCCTGCAACGAAGTTTCCCTACAGCGAATTTATCCAATGACAATTATTTTTAATCGGAGCGATAAATTATATTCAAAATATTATCCATATAACGAAGTGATTGTCTCCCTATAACGAATTTTTCGAACGTTTATATATTTGGTTTTCGTTATTTTTGCAAACTTTTCAGTCATTCAACAATTTTCGTTATTTCTTAAATTATCTATGCATTTACCTTAATTTTCTACGTTTGTTAATTTAGGCTTTAATTTTTTTTTTTTTTTTTTTTGCTGAAAAATTTGCAACTGAAAATTTAAAATTTCGTACAACTAATCCACTGTTCTATGTTAAGGGATTATCACTGTCTATGTTCTGTACAACCAATTCGGAATTGGATCCTGTTCTGGAACCACACGCATTATTCTATATCAAGAAAAATGTAAACACTTCATGGTATTATGCATTACTTTAATTTCAATTAAGAGTCTTAATTGTATTTTTTCACATTAATAACTGATAAAATAGATAAAATATCACACCCCTGCCCAACGAAGTTTTCTGTATAGCGAATTTTTCAACTGAAACAAATTGGATTCGTTATAGAGAGACTCCACTGAACGGCTAAATTTTAATCTAATAACTTGCGCGAAGCACAAATCATACTAAATTATGAATCCAATTTACATAAAAAAAAACATTAATTCGTAATTTTACGTGATTATCACTTATTCAAATAAATTTTATTCTAAAAATCACTTCCATAAAAGAGATAAGGTGAAAAGATGCTTTTTATTAGGGTATGTCACTATATTTCGAGTCAATAAAGCTGATATTGAAACTAGGAATGTCCATTAGAATGTAAACCATTATCACATAACACAATATTCCTCTCCCCTTACCCGGAAAATATATCTGTTGCAACTTCACTATCCAATCCGACCCTTTTAATAAAAAGCCCCTCCTATCTGTGGCTTCTAGAAAGGGGCAGATGGCATTCAGTGGGGAATAAAGTATCCTTTTGGATAGTGATATTAATGATGCGCAAGAGAAGGGTTACAGGTTTATTTACCTATTCATGGGATCTTCTTGTCGCGGAGATTGTACTTGGAAGTAAAATTGAGGTAATTATTTAGATTGGTGTAGTCTAGGCGCATTCTATGAAATTTGTTAATTCCGTTTCTGGTTATTTCCTGGGAAAACGTGCTTTCGAAATTAAAAAAAAAAGAAAACTGCTGAATAACTTTTGAGCTAGTAAGTTTTCTCGCTCAAACATTCAATCTAAATGGTTCGAGGGAATGATCCACCACTAATAAGCTTAATTATGAGTACTCATTTTAATATACTTATTAATATGCTTAATTATCAGATACATATAATCTTTTAAGTTACGAAATTAAAAACAGAAACGTACGTTTTCGTTGTAAAATGAACCTCTTCGACGAATTCGGAATTTTCACTCTCGAAATTCTGTTCTAATATTTTAATCAGAAAAACGATCGAAGGTTTGAAAGTTTTGTTTTCTATTTATTTTGATATCTCTCTCGAAGGAACCGAACTGAACTGTCATTGTGATGGATATAGGTTCAATTCCATGCAGCGGCTTGAAGTCCACCCAACTTCAAATCAATGGATACCAGCTTGTAGGGGAAGTACAGGCGGCCTGTGCACAATGCTGACCGCATTGAAACAATCATGCGGTTGATCATGAAACCGTGCACCCTTAACCTCCACAACCTCTCTAGCATACAACGGGCTGTTGCGGGAACCTGTTCTAGATGCTTTTAATCTCTCGAACTATTTCAGCAAAACGAATTTTTTTACAATATCTATATTAAACTAGTTTATTTTAAGATTATTACATAAAATAATTAATATTTATAAATATATTTTTTTCATTATTTATTATAATAATAATCGAAATTTTTTTTGAAATGAAAATTATACAATCAGTGGATAAGGTAATTACATAATATACAACCAAATAATTCTTCGGTCCACTGGACAAATAGTTTCAAAATTTAAAAACTCATTTACCCTAAGAAAAATTGTTTTTAGTTATTTCGTTTAATAATGATCAGAAATATATTTCGAAATATGAGGTATACGAATTAATTGATCAAATAATTTCTGAGCAATAAAATTTTAAGAAGTTTTATTTCATTTCTTGGGAGCTATTTGACATTTTTTTATAGAATTTTATTATCTCCTTTCAGAGTTTTAAAATTGGCTATCATTTTTGTTTAAACTAACAAAAAAAATTAAAGAAAAGGAACAATTTGATACTGTAAATTTTTTTTATCAAAAATTACGTTAGAAAAAAAAGTTTTTTTCAAAAATCTGAAAATTGATAAAAGTATAATATTTAATTTACTTTCTGAAAATATCGTTTTCACGATTGTATTGATATATCTTTGTTAGGGTAGAAACAGGGTAAACTTCTGCTATCTCTCTCATTCCGATTTCCCATTAACTTTCTATTTTACATGATTCAAATGATACTGCTGAGTAGAATAAATATCTGCCACATGTTTATTTGTAAAAAAAAAAGATATTTGACCCAATAACCATAAAACTATTGTTGTCATTCTTGCCCATTTTTTAAATTCATTTTGATTCTACAAAAACATTCATGTCCGCAAAATATATTTATTAAAAAAAAAAATAAGTAGTAACGAAATGTTACTACTATAAAATAAGTAGTAACATTTCAATCTGGACTTAATTATATTATTCTATATCAGAATAGCTTAAGCTCCAATTCCACTCCAATTTATTTAAAAAAAACTTTTCAGATAACTACTAAGTGTTGCACAAACACAAAGTAAATGAGGAACGGATTAAAGCAGTGACAATTTTACAAATATAGTAGTTTTCAAACATAATTAATTTTATAATCGTAGTTCATAGCACTCACCAAAATTAAATTGCTCTCACACAGCACGCCATCTATACTTGCAGATAAAGAAATGAACTCACAAAAGTTCTTATTATATTTGGAAATGGTAAAATGGTTTTGGTAAAAATAAAATTAAAAGAAGAAACACTCTGCAGAGGTTGCTGCATAAAGAGACATAAGGTTTTAAAAATACGATACAGATCGTTACGTTATTTTACTGAATTTTCTTTTTTATTTATTTAAAGATTTTTTTTTTACTATGCAACCACAAAACAAAACTTTAAGGCTTAATTAAAAAAAAATTAAAAAAAAGAATAAATAAAAAGTTAAGATAGTGTATGATATGGAAACAATCATTACCATAGTTAAATCATTCCTTACATTTTTTTTTTTTTTAGTGCGTTACATTCAATAAAATGCTGTCATCAAAATCAAATCATAACTTTCTGAGTACTGTATACCTGAGTACTGTATTTCAGTATAGAAAAATCAGCCACGTGATGTGTTTACTTCTAAAGCTGAATGAAATGAATGTTGACTTCTTTGAAAGATATCGACTAAAAACTTTTTTCGAGAAAATGGACACAGTTTTTATATTGTATCAATAATATTTCAAATATTTTTGTGAACCAGAATCTTTCAAAATATTGCATCAAAATAAGCTATAGAAAATGTTCTTTTTAGAAAACCAAAATTTTTAAAAAAGCTTCCAGCATCACGTTACAATACATAAGGTGGACATCGTCCATATTTTTATTTATGCCTGACAGCGCTTTTATATCTAAACGACTTGTATACATTGCGTACGAGAATACGATACAAACATAAAATGCAATATATGTAGGAAAAAAGGCACTTTTCCCTAGGCATAAAGTAGACTTAAAGAACACTTTTGCAGCGTTTTGTTACCCTTCGATGCATAGCGAAACTTCCAAAAAGAGACATGAATAGAAGTAAGAAATTGTGACACTGCGAAATTCAAAGAAAAAAAATAGTTACGAATTTGACAAACATGTCTCAATATGTCTCTTTTTCCCGATTAAATATGGAAATATTTTTCATATTTAATCTAGAAACATTTTTTCAAATATTTCTAGCTTTTCTGAAATCAGTCATACTGGAGAGTTATTGAATTAAATTGCAAATTGAAAGTGCTTGGATTTCGGATTTTTGTAGCAATTATGAAACTATTAGCGGTATTTAAATATAATATAAATATATATATATTTTTAAATATTTCAGTTTTTTTAGAAAGAACCACATTGGAAATAATTTGAACTGTCAATTGAAAGTGTTTGAATTTTCCTAGTAATTATAAGGCCATTAGTGTTATTTAAATATTATACAAATATAAAATATTTATTTTTCAAAAATAATTTTAAATTTTTCTCAAATCAATCATACTGGGAATAACTAATTTAATTAAAGTGTCGATTGGAGTGTTTGGACCTATTTTCTGTATCGTTTAAAATTATTAACAATATTTAGATTTTTTTCACCAAGATTTTTTTTTACCTTGAAATCATTTAATAAATACAAATAATAACATAAAAAACTCCTAAGAACGTCATTTAGAAAAATCAATAAACTACACTGGTCTAGAAATGTTGAAATCATTTATCACCTACAATCTGAGAAAAGAAACTGATTTTTAACAATTCAGCAATCTGAGCTGTATTTAATTATCTTAACACTGAGCTGTATTTTTTTGTTTTTAAAATTGAGCTGCATTTTATTATTTTTAACACTGAGCTGTATTTTATTATTTTTAACACTGAGCTGTATTTTATTATTTTTAACACTGAGCAGTATTTTATTATTTTTAACACTGAGCAGTATTTTATTATTTTTAACACTGAGCAGTATTTTATTATTTTTAACACTGAGCTGCATCTTAGTATTTTTAACACTGAGCTGTATTTTAGTATTTTTAACAATCAATCTATCAAAAAGAAAACTTGATTCTTAAAGCAACGTACTCTTCTTTTAATAGTGTTTTCACAGTGCATTTTAAGACGTCCTAACATTGTTTTTTCTTGCGGTTTTTAAAATCGATTTAATTATACGATAAGATGGTATAGGGGCTAGTGCGCTCATTTTTTAAAAAAGTTTTCCCTGTTTTCATTTCTTTCTAGAAGTACTCATTCCTTCCTGTTTACTTCAATAGTTTTTTCAATGGCGTTACAACCCATTGTAGGCCCTCACGTCTCAAAAAAGTTCTTTAATCTGGTCTATTAAATATCACTGTTCACAAACCATTCATCATTCTTTTTATTTTATAAAGTATGTCCTAATAAATTGTGTTAATAGATATGCAGCATTAAGTCTAATTCTTTTAATGAAATGCTGGTAACGATAGTTATTTCCTCAATTTGACGAAATTTTCGCTGAGAGCATTTCCCAAACAACGTTTCTGAGAAGACGAAAAATTTTTAAGATTTCGAGAATTTATTTCTTAGAGTGCATACTATTTTTTTAGAATTTATGTAAATATTCGTGGCATTTCTGGTAATAACGGAAACTCATGACATAAGGCAATTTTAATTAAGACAATTTATGACAATTTTAATAGCCAAAAACATTTGATTCTTTGAGCAAAATAAAAAATATACTTTTGATTAAGTTGCTTTCGTTAGGAGCACCTGGTTGTTTTTTTACCCGTTAAGGGGAAAAAACAACGATGCATGCTTTGTTTTCGTTATTCAACTGTGTGTATCTTCAAAAACTAATAAATTTTTAAATTGCAAAAACTAATAAATTTTAAAAATTCAATATTAAGAAAAACTAAAACTACTTTGATATTTTTAAAAAAAATTCTGTGTTCTTTTTGTTTATTTTTTAAACATTTCAAAAACTACTGATAGCAAAAATTTAAAATAAACTTAGAACTTTTTCTATTAGTACTATTTTTCTATTAATATTCTTTTAATTTTTAAATTACTATAAAAAAGACAAAATTCAAGAAAGTTAAAAAAAAATTGAGAAACCTAATTTTAAAATTTTTATAAAGATCTGGCATCATCATTGGAGAATTCAATAACTACAAGATTTACGCCTATTACTAATATTTGTGTATTTCACATCACTACGTACCCTGTCTCATCTTTTAGATTAGGAAAAAAAAAGAAAAGTACAGATTTTATTGCTATCTTTCTTAAGTAAAGAGAGTCAAATATGCAATATTACGATGCAGTTTCTCGTAGTGCATTAAAGTTTTTAAACAACCACTGCCATAAAAGTATAACAATAAATATGAATTTGCGAAAGAAAATTGCACTTCTTTGCACTTTTCTGACCTTAGACCTTAAAAACTGTTGTTTAATTTTACCTGCTCTTCACTCTCGTTACCTTTATAAAAAAAACTTCCCCACTCTCGGGCAGAGCCATATTTTTTCATTTATCAACCCCTGATAATTTTTTGTGAATCTTAAAACAAAATAAGATTAACCTATGCTACGAAAAGGAAACTAGTCTCATAGTCCCTTAAGTAGTTTTAGCAATGCTATGGAAGTATTTTGAAGTCATAACTCATCAGAAAGTTTGACTTTTTCCTTTAAAGAACATGTTTTCTTTCTTTAATCACTTTTTACTGTACTATATTAGATGAATGACACTTTTGATTATAGTTTTCCAAAATTTCTTTCGCTTGTTATCGTGACTTATGTGCAAGAAGTTTTAGTACAGCTAGAAGTGAATAACTTTAAACTTTTTCGAAATGAAAATTTGAGAGTAAAATTTATCATTTTCTAGTTTTTTGGGGAACAAAAATAAGAAATAAACTAAAAAAAATAAATATATATGAACTATCATGCTTTTTTATAGCTAAATATTATTATAATTAAATATTGTAAACACATTAAATGATTTTGTAGAATGCATAAGACAACCCAAGCATGTCTTAAAAAGCGTCTAGTTATTGTTCTCTGATAATACAAATATATTAAGCATTGCGTTTTATAAGACATAGCAAAGATGCATTATTAAAATAGTACTGAGTGTCATAAAAATTATAAAATAACTAAAAATAATATTAACTATAAAATACACGACATATCAATAATTCACGTAGTGATGTGTAGAAGCATGAGACTTTTTGCAATCATTTTTCTGGTTAAAAATCATAAAAATATTAGTAAAGTTAATGCCATTTAATATAGTTATGGAGTCCACTCTAAATACTTCTGGGAAAACGAAGTAAACGCTAAAAAATTGGTATTAGTACAACTTACTTAGTTAAAATACTTAGAAGTTATCATGATAGTTAGCCTATATAAGATTTTACGATTTGAATGTTTATGATAATTGAATTAATAGATAATTTTAATTGTTTTTTCAATTACTTTAAATTATTTTTGATGCAAACAAGTTTCATAAATTGTGATAAAAATATTTAATTATAGCAATTATTATGAGAGATTTGTCCAAGAAAAGTAACACTAAAGGGATGAAACTTTTAGCCATTTTTCAATCTGAATAAACTATTTTGATCAATTTTTCATTTGCAAAGAACTCTTTCCCAAATCTCAACTTTGTCATCAGGAGAAATACATAATTCTCTTTTATGAATACATAATGTTTAAGATCAAGTCTTTATTTTGTTTGATTTCGTTAATTGAATAAAAGTTAGTACTAATTAATTTGTCAAATTAGAGAAAATTGCAAGTTGGTATGTGAAAAATGTAATCTTACGATCAAACATTGTTCAGAGTGTTTGCTGCACTCTAAGATTTTTCTTCTATTTTTTTCAAATATAACCCTTTGTAAAAGTATTTGGTAATTATTGAGCATATATATAATACAAATGTACTAGCTAATAAAAAAGTATTTTATATAAATATGTATAAAATTCGATAGTCGCGGAATTAAATCTTTAAATTTTACAGAATTCCATAAGCGATTTGTATCGACATTCAATGATAAATAATTTTTTAGCAATATTTTAAGTTCGATGTTGTAATTAAGAAGCTGAAAAGATGTAGAATGATTTTAATAGATAATTGCGCAATAATGTAAATTACTAATAAATAAATTTATAAAAATAATGTTGCGTTAATTAAAAGTAATTACTTTAATAATAATATAAGATATTATATAAATAAGGACTTTATATCATATTTATCTTTGGATAAACGAGTTTTTACAATTACATTCAAAAATATTATTGTTCACTTTAATTATTTTAGGAGACAAAGCGAAATGCGTAAGTTTTAGAAATTACATAATAGGTCTCAAACTTTCCACAGCTATGCTAATTATATTTTCCAGAAATCAGCTACCCATCCCCTTGTATATTTTAAGAGTTAAAAATCCAAATACCCTTAAGAAAAAAAACATTTTTTTTAAAGGAAATTTTGTGTCCAATTTCGTAACTTAAAATGTTGTCTACACTTATTAATTACCTAATTTATTTTCAAACTCTTCAGATTGCATCTTACTACGTAAAAGTTCCAATTTTTAGATCGAAAAATTTTTCAGGGCGTTTTTTTATTAAAGAAAAAAACATTTTATTCCCTGTGCATATTTTTATTTAATATTTTTATTTTCACGGACTTTAAATTTTCTTTGAATATTTTTTTCGGATTGTATTATCTTTGGAAAATAAATATCCTCACTATTTTATGGTATATAACTCTTCTAAAATTGACTGTTCTGCTATTAATTTGGCGTTACATAATTCCAAGTATTACTTTAGCATTATTAAACATTTAAATTTATATTTCCTCTAATTCTTCTCTCAATAAAAATATCCACTAAATATTTTCTCCGAATAAACTTGTATCGCGAATTCCATAAATAGATAATTTACTGCCTGATAATACAATCACATAAATATCCTAAACCATTGAAAGCATTACTATAATTCGGCTTCCGTGAAGCTGTCTTTAATTTCTCAACGCAACCCCATTTCAAATTTCTTAAGCTTCTGTGAAATGATAATTATAGCCTTGAAAATAATCAATAGCTACCTAGTCAAGTATACTCTCACTCTCTTAGGGTAATTAGGTGTGTTTCACTGACAATTAATAAAAATTTTATCAGGTAGCGGGGGGTTTTCGGATTTTTACTATTAGTTTCTTGTAACGATTTAATTTTCAAAAATTATTAAATTAGGAAAAAAGTACCCATCATATGTTAAATAAAAATCAAATAGCTCAGTAGCAAGCTTCAGAACCTATTTTAAAATATTTTATAACATTACAAAAACATTCATGGATTCTTTCGGAAAATAAAAATAAATCTATCCAAATGTGAGTTTGTTTTTTAAATCAGGCTCCCACTTCAACAACTCATCATCTTCGATAAGTCACTATCAACGAAAATGTCCACCCTATTGACAATCGCATTCGTTTAGAAATTTTAAATGGTTTAATTTTGGTAGTATTTTTTCCCCTTACGTTTAGTTTCTGAATTCTAAATTTTGTGTTTGATTTCGTAGTTTAAAATATTATGCACTAATTAGTTAACGTATTTGAGGTTACCCCTTTGAACCCCCGCGAACCATTTAGATTGAGTCTTTAAAACGTGAAAATCCGATCAGAAGTTTAAAAGTTATTCAGAGTGGTTCTTTCATTTTGCGAACTGTACCTTATATCATACTTTAATAAGGCCCAAACTTTATTAAAGTAGTATATTGAATCATGAACCTTTTCAAATCGAACCGTAGATGCGTGTAATTAAATCTAAGTAAGATATTATTACTCACTTTATCCAATATTGGTTGCAAAAAATTTGAACAATTCAATACATTGCGAAATTTCGAATTGTGTAAACCATTTTTTAAAATTTCCAACAGCAGAACTTGATGTGTACATCATTCGCTTGTGTGTGTGTGAAAGAAAAAGTCCTCAGCACAGACCCGTAAGAAATAAAAAATTTAAAAAATGAAAACATTCGAAATACAAAAACAATTAGAACGAAGAAACATAAAATCGAATATCAACAATAGAAATATAAACAGATAAATCAGTCAGTTAGCAGCGCCTGCAACTGTTCCTTAGCATTCCAGTATCTGTCACAGATGTTGCAAGTAATTGCAAGGCGAACCCCTAGATGCTCAGCATTCATTAGGGAGTTCTCTCCGCACAACAAACAGTGTAAAGCATTGCTTTTCCTCTCTTTATCGTTCTGTATTTAACTTCATTTTTAGCAAATAATTTGGTAAATCATTGATTAACTGAACTTCAATGACTGACTAAAAAGTACTACAAGACAAAAACTATGAGAAAATGTTTCTTAAAGAATTATAGTAATCCTGTGTGGGTAGCTAGAAGCTCTTTTTTCTTCAAAACACATATATACTAAAAGTATTTATCCGAATGCATGTCTCACGTTTTTGAATTCTTAATAAGTACCTCTCTTGTCTTATAATGCCCTTTTTTCGACCTCCTGCCATTGAACCCAACATTCAATTCAAATAAATGAATAACTCTATCCATTTTTATCCCCAATTTACATGGCAGAGAGCTGTGGTGGCTCAGGGGAAAGAGCTCTCACCTACCAATGAGGTGAACAGGGTTCGACGACTGGTCGAAACGATTTCCGCAACAGGCTCGAATCGTCTACAGTGCTGACGTAAAATATTCTCAGTGGATCATGAGTCCCCTTGCCATCAGGCTAACCTTGGAAGGTTTTTGTGGTTTTCTTCTTTATGTTAGACGAATTCCGGTTAGTTCCATCGAAAAGTCCTCCGCGTAAGCAAATTTCTTCCAATACTTAATACAGGAGTTCCCTTCTCCTCTGAATTGGGTAAAATTACAAGACTACGAGTTGAACATAAGTAGTCGTTTACTCAAAAAATTGGGTCGGCTGTTCAACGACGCTTATAAAATAAAATATTCACTGCAGAGCCACTGTGGCTCAGTAGATAGAGCGTTCACCTCACAATAAGGTGGTTGGTGGATACGAATTGTGCACCCGGCTCGCACTGATCTCAGTGCTGACGGAAAATATCTTTAGTGATAGACGGATTATTGGTTAAAATCCCTTTGCCGTCGAATTAACCTAGGGAGACTTTCGTTTTTTTCCTCTCCATGCAACACAAATGCTGGTTAGTTGCATTGAAAAGTCCTCCATGAAGACTAGTTTGTCCCAATGCTTGTTCCAGAAGTCCCCTTGTCTTCTGGATTGGAATCAAAATTACAAGGCTACAGAGTTGAACATTAAGAGTTCTAAACTCAAAATTAGGTCGGCTGTTCAAATCTGGTTATGAAATAAAATATATTGCACGATAGAAAAGAAAAGAATACTTTTGTGAAATTGTTTATTAAAAAATGTTGAAGCATTTCACTTTAAAATTTGGAGATTTTTAATTTTGAAATAAAACTAACTTTATTCCTCTACTCTTATTTACACAATTTTTACCCTTTTTTTCTTACCTTAAAAACTTATACATGAGTAGCCACTCAACAAATTAGTCTAACACTTATTTTAACACAATTATTGATTAGAAATAAATTATAGAAGCAAGTGAAAAATGTTGAATCAATTCGTAGAAGGAAACATTTTTAGTCACTATTAAATATTAATAACTATAAAATATAAGTTTAAGCCTAAATTGCTTTTACAATAACACTTAAAACCTAAAGTACGAACCAAATATAAAATTTCCTTATGTATAGCACTATATGTAAAGTTATGAGGTTAATAAGAAGTTCTAGAGCAACAAAACTTCCAAATATAAAAGAAATGCCTCCGTAATAACTGTGTTAAAACACCAATATTTAATTTATTTTTTTAAGTTTCTATTGATATTTGAAATTTTCAGACTGTTTATGTTATATTTAACAATTTACTAAATGCAATAACTCCTTAAATAGAAAGCATTTGAAAAAATTCAGCATAAAATATATAAAATTAACTGGAGATGAGAAAGATAATATATTCATTTATAATTTAAAAGCTTTTGTTCAACCTTTCAAGATAGCCTTTATACATCCCTTATCGCTCTCATTTAACCCACACCCCTTGTCTTCAAAACTGACAGTGTCAGTTGACATTTGCACTTAAAGAGGTGATGTGTGATCTCCAAAATAAGTGACAACTATGTTTATTTGAACAGATATATAGTTGTGTCAGAAAATTTTGGGATGCTTGCTCTTTTACTCAAATACCACAGAGCAGATCAGTGGTTCTCAATTTTTTCGGCTATGAAACCTTTGACGATCAACTATCTTCTGGTGGAACCCTGAGATACAATGAAGAAATTTCATTTGCAATTATGAACATACCAATGAATGAAAGACTATTCATTATTTTGAAAATATTTAATGATTATTTTTTTTTATTTATTATTTCGAAAATGAATGAAGAATGAAGTTTTTTCATCATATCATTTTAACAAATTGAGTTGTTTACAGACAGTTGAATTTAAAGGTTTTGAATATGGCTCTCAGTCTAACTTTAGATATTAATGTAATTTGTGTATAAACTATAAATGAATGAGCTAAAATATTGTTTTTGTAAAAATAAACACTGAGAATGTTTGTCATAATTTTTTCAATTTCTATATTGTTGAATTGAATTATTTTTGTTTGATGAGGAAATACTAAGATAATTTTCATAAATGCATACTCTTTTCATAATTCTTTCAATATATTATTAGTATTTTTTTTTAAATTATGCTTTTTCACACGCATTTTAACTACATAATTTCATAAAAATAACAGACGTAATAAATAATGGATAATTAAATGGATGGAAATTTACTTACAGTTTTCGAAAATCAATGGTAAAAAAAAAGTCCCGAATCTCGGTACCTTCACGACCCTTGTACGAAACCCAAAGGTTTCACGTAACATCATTTGGGAAACGTTGGAATAGATTATCTCAACAACGAAATCTCTCTACCTATCCTCTTAATAGCGAAATATTTAATTGAAACACTAATAAACATTCAAAATATTCTCCATATAACGCAGTTGTCTCACTGAAAAGATCAAACACTTTTATTTTCATCTACCATCATTTATTGCTTTATTGAAATTACATACATTTACAGGTTTGTTTGCTCAATTTAGGCTTATAAGCCTTTGTCAAGTAGAATGGTAGATAGAACAATTTTGAGAAGGACATCACAAAGAATACATCCAGGGTTACGAAGGGATTCGAACCCGCCACCTCCGTGCTTCACATTGCGTTTGACGGGCGATACCGCTCTGTCAGGGAAACCAAATCATTTATTTATTGGTACATATAAATGCAATCTTGTGTGCTCAATTACATAAGTACAGCTTATAAACCTTTATCGAGTATTAAGATAGATAGTATAATTCATAGTAGGATAGCACGAAGATACATCCAATGTTAAGGCGGGATTTGAACTCGCTACCTCCACGCTGTAGAGCGTTTGGTGGGCGATGCTACTCTGCCAGGAAGGCCCTGAAGTTTTCTTAGACGTCATCGGGGGTCGGGAAACCCTGACTGCCTGGGGGTTGGGTTGTGAGTTCGATTCCAACCGGCCCCACCGGCCATCAGTCTCCCCTAAACAAAATGATGACTGGTGCTCGCTAAATCTGTTGGGGTCACAAAGTCCTCCAAGTTACCGTAACAAACCAATACCTTTTGGGGTAAAGATCATGTTCTGGTTCAGGTGAAAATTACGATCTGCGGATGAATGGATGGTGTCTGAATGTGGTCCTCCTTGTAAAAAGGGATGTCCAAATCCTCCTCAGGGATATTTTCCAGCCCGTCAAGTTCAGTACAGTACTTAGAAGTCATCGTTCGAATTTCGTCATTTTTAAAGAAATTAAATTTATAAATAAAATAACAGAAAATAAACAAATTAAAGGGTGGAATTTCTGCTCAAACAATTCTCACTCGCACGCGATTGTTTTTGAAACCACATTCATGGTATCACAACAAAATCGAATTCCGTATTAAAAGAAGAGAAACAAATCTTCTTAAAAACTACTTCATAATATTTATAACTTTCTTTTTAATAATACATGCGGGGGAAAAAAAAGGAACGGTTAAAAATGTTAGAAAATAGTAAAATTTACTGAGCTTCTGGCTCAATGAGAAGACCACGATGGAAAATAATTTTTACCGAAGGGCTATGGTTTTTAAGTAAAATTAATGATATGGTTTTATTACCATATTGTTTACAGGTAAATGAGGTATAATTCTGGTAATTTTAACCAAAAGAGGGTACTTTAAATGGCAGTTGTATAGTTTAAGATATTGCAAAAACGTTCAGTATGATAACCTCTATTTTAATTAGTAAACAGCTGTTAGTTTTGTTTCTCGTCGGTTATTTTTTTTCTTCATACCTAAACTATAAGTTAACAACTACCTAAAACTATAAAAAAATGTACATTTGAAAATTTACAAATGCCCGGAAGAGGCTAAACGAAATCAGTAGCTTAACTATAACACATCAGAGATGTCCCAACATCCTAAAATAGAACCTCAGAGGTATTTGGCAAATCGGTATACAAATATCACAAATTAGAGAAAGCACCATAAACATATATCCCCGCTACGTATCGAACCCGCTACATCCTTGTTACAATCGATGTCTCTTTGTAATGCCTTTCTTTAAATTGAGCAATCTGTTTTTTAACTTGACAAGAGCTTATAATAAATCATACTTCGCAATAAGCTCACAAGCTTGCATACGTGTGAGTGACAATAAAAAATATTTCGAATAGTAATGTTTTTTCTTAATTATTTTTTACAACAGTCTGGTTTTTTCACTGGAACAGAAAGCAGCTGAGAGGTAGCGCGTTAGAATGAACGCGTTTAGTTTTGATACATATACAAGCTTGTGTTCCTTATGCAAAGATTGGCTTGTCTCTTGGCAAATTGTAGAACAGGTAGCACAAAATGAAAAAAAAAAAAAAAAAAAAAAAAAAACAGCGCCAAGATATCTCTATGCTTCAGAATCTTTGGCGGAAGGGCAACAACCAGCAGCAACAAAGCCCCAATAATAAATGGATGTTTTACTTGAACATCGATGTGTACTATTGCTGCACCGATAAACACTCTGAAGAGTAGATGTAGTGCGAATCCCGCTATAACACAGGATGTATATTCTTGCTGTCTTTCGCAAAATTGTGCTATGAATTTTTTGAACTAAAAAGAGTTTATAAACCATTCAGAGTATTTAGAATGAAACAGACGTGTATATGTAAATAAATTAAATAAATCTCAGTGCCTCCATAAAAAATGGCTGAAACAATCACCATAATTAGATATATCTGAGTTCAGTATCTTTAAAACACTTTAATTAAGCATTGGAAGCCATCATTCATGTCACTTTACCTCTTGTTATAATTGCGATATTATATTAAAACGGTTATCTTACTCCTATCAACCATTTAAAAAAACAATTAAATGGTTTCACTTCTGTGATTTAACTAAACCATAGTCTATTACTATTCTAATAAGTAAAAGACATAAGCATCACAAAGTTTGCAATAGTGAATATTTTAAGAAAGGTATGTAAGCTACTTTATTTATGTCACACTAGAGCTGTACTATAAACTATTAGTGACTGCCTGAGAAGCTGGGGATGATCGTAAAAGACAGACAGTCTGTCTATGGAAGGAACTCTCTTACTCATTCGTCTGGTACAGTGGCAGGGACAATGATTACGAGGTTTATCTATTTCAAGTAGGGGTGTTAGGTCAATATTTAAGACAGGATTTGGCTCGAGTCAAAGGGAGAAAGGGAATCAGGGGAAAGAGAAGCTCGCCTCGTTGAAATGTGCTGTTTCTTGTTTCCATAGCAGTAGACAGCCTTATACTTTGGGGCGAGGGGAGTTCTATCCATAGACAAACTATACCATCAAAATTTTTGATCCTCTGACCTCATTCGTGAGGCCTCTTCCTCAATTAATACATAGATCTGAAGAAAAATGTAATTTTCTGCAGATCTCTGTACCCATGGAACTGCTGAGTGGTCAACCATAGGACTTCCACAGATTTTACGGCTATGCATATCACCTGTGCTCTGCTGGTCTTAACTGAGTCGATGCCCCTCTGAACTGGAGTCCGATTCTCTAACCAATGGGCTACCACAGCCAGTAAAAATTAGAAAATTAAAATCGTAAAAATTTTACTTATCTTAAAATCTACTTATTTCGGGATAAAAATTTTTATTATTATTATTATTATTTATTACATTATGTTTACGACCAGTTATTAATAAATTAATTTTGCATCTATAGAGGCATGACATATTTCGATTGCGATTTCCATAATAGAAGTTGTTTAAGGGAAAGTTACCTTAGGCCAAATTCTACTCCAGGTTAAACCAAAGAGTATTGTTCAATGAATGCAATTCTCTTTTATTTTATTGCTTAAATATTATAAATTTCATTGGGAAAGTTTTAAAATATTATTTTATCATATTTGCTTCTGATAGACACAAATGCGGAAAATAAATTTTTGATTTTCGTTTCATTTAGTTATAGATAAGACAACAAATAAAAAAGTAAAAGAAATCTTGCATCTTCAAAATTCATTTATTTTTAGCATAGTTATGAATACATATTTATAATACTTTTAAAACCATTAATACAAAGTTTACAAGTTTGCAGATATTTTTGTCTATAATACATATATAATCAACAAATTTGAAATTTAAATATATGGTTTTTAGTTAAGCATTAGCTACAAAACACTTAAAAAAGAACATTTTCAGCTGAAAGACTCTATGAAAAAAATCATATAAGTATTTAAATGAAAATTATTGATAAGTTTTTAACAAATGTTTAACATTCATAAGTTTTCTGACAACTGTATAAATTTATCATAATTAATTATGCTTTGTATTTCTGAAAGTTTATTGATTCATTATACAAAAACGTATAAATTTTTGACCTAGTCTATTTAAAAATCATATTTAAAAAAATATAAGACCTTTAAACGAAAATAGACGCTATCATTTCAGAGGCATAATTTAGCTTTCTTTGTTTGTATCTGGGTTGTAATTATTTGTACTCGAATGTTCTTTTGGTGAGATCAACGCGTCAACATTATTGAAAAACAGGATTTTGCGTGAATTGTCTTTCAATATTCCACAAACAAAACACGAATCTTCACGCAAAAAGTCTATAACTGGCAAGCAATAAAAGTCTTCTATCTCTATACACTTCTTTCAATAAAATATTAAAAATCGAATTTTTGAGGCTTTATAATTGGAATACTTATCAACTAATTTATTTCCCCTTAAATAAATTAAATCTTAAACACAATGAGTTTTGATAAAAAGTTTTGCAAATATTTCAAAATAATTTTTAAACTACAGAAATTTTATAATAACTCCAATTAGAGAATAAAACATTTATTATTTCATAAAATTCATGTGAAGAGAAATTCCTTTGTTAATATTTCTTTTCAGAAAAAAAAACAAGAAAGATATTTCTTTACCGACATTTTTTTAATATATATTCCTTATTAGTTGTACTAAAAATTATTTGTGCAGTAATTATAAATTGACTGATATTTTTTTTAAAATACTCAAAGCTACTTTTTTCAAAGATTTTCATCAGTTTCGCAAAAAAAATGCTGGCCTGGTAATCAGAATTCACCAGCGCTTTTTAAATAATCTAAATTATTTTAAACTTACAAATTTTAATTATTGGCTTTTTTGAAAATTATAGTTTTACGAATAATTTACTGTAAAGAAGAAACATTATGTACTTATCAACATTTAAATTACATAGTAATTCAAGTAAAATCACAGTAATTCAAGTATTGTAAATTATTTTGCATTTTAAATTTTTTGCAAATCACAAACCATTCTGTACATCAAAAAAAACATCCAAACAGTTTAATTTAGAACATAAATGCAAATTTTTTAAGCACTGAGAATAATGCTTATCTTTCCAAGATAACAGCCTAATTACTTAAATAAAAACAATTCTTTTTTAATCTTTATACTATGCGAAGCTTTAAGTACTAATTTTATTACTTCCAATATTCAATGTGTCGAATAACGGAAATAAATCTCAAGTTTAAGTAAAAGTGTGAAATAAATGTGCATTAGTTTGCAAAACACAATATTCATTACACAGATTTATGAATAATTCGCATAAATATATATGATTGTTTAAAGTGATATTAAATCAGTTTTTATTATTAAAAGTTCTTCAGTATGTGACGAATAATTCACAAAGCCGAATCAAACTGCAGCATTTTCTGCTTCCTCAGTAAACTATAACTTTCATGTTTGGTTCAAAAAGTACAAAAAAGGTTTCTTCTCAGAAAATGCTATGATATTGTTTTTATCTATATACAATAAATATTTTTGTTTAACTATACTCAGAATCTATTTACAACGTTAGTTAAATAATTGTCCTATAATTGAGCTTTTCATCCCATTCCAGAAAGCGTGGGACGAACAGCTGTTGGTTGGACTGCCGCATAAGGTGGATAAAATAAAGCCGGATAATTAGAAAATGCTGTTGCAGCAGCACTCACCACGGGCAGTCCATTCCCTGGAATAGGAGATGTTCCTCCACTTGCTCTCTCATGGTACAAAATAGGTACCCTAGTAAGTCTTTGAGTTGCTGCTGCATGCAAGTTAGCAGCTTCTATGTCAGCTGCCATTTGGCGTTTCCACTTATTACGTCGATTTTGAAACCAGATCTTGACCTGAGTTTCAGTCAGGTGCAATGAAGATGCGAGTCCAGCTCGCTCTGAGCTAGAAAGATACCGTTTCATTTCAAATGTGGCTTCCAATTGGTATACTTGGCTGCGTGTAAAAACTGTTCTTGTCTTCTTTTTCCTCCGATGAGTTTTGGTTTTCTTGTCATCACCTTGACCTGATCCATCACCAGCGCATAAAGACTTGGATCCAGTCTCATGTTCTGAGTCTGAACCTCCAGAGTCAGGCCGCAGTTGAGAAGCTGAGGCTGTATTGGGGCTGGGAGATCTACTGGAATTGTTCAAATCCAAACGATAGGGAGAATGAAAGGATGGTGAGGAGGATACTTGTTGAGAGGTAGGAGGACTCTCTGAAAAAAAAACACAACGATATAGATATTTGAGGATTCATGATGGATTAAAGTAAGAATTCATGATTTTATAAGGCAAAAACAACAAACCATAAAATAACCGGTTTTATGCTAATGATTAAAAGCACTTTTAAAATAACAAAGGAAAAAGGGATGTTATTATTTGCATAACTTTAGAGACGCGCTTTGCATACTGAGATGGACTTCTTGTATCTTTTGAACAATGGCAATTTTGAGATTATTTAATTTTTAAGAATTATCTTCATAAGCATTTTTTACTTAAAATATCTCCAATGATAAAAATTTTGTGATAATCAATTGACCCAATAATAATCAATTTAAGGAAATAAAGTGACTAAAGTATATATCGGCAAAAGTAAATATATAAATAAAGATAAATAAGTAAATAAATATAAATAAGTAAATAAATATAAATAAATAAATAAATAAAATAAAAACCATAGGCATGATTTAATTAACAAGAATATTAATGCAGTAAACACTACGATATGTTTCGATAATGTAAAATTTTTTTGCTGTAATGATCAGGGTTTAGTTTTTTGTCTAAATAAACGAATTTTGTGAAAGGTTATTTTAATTCTAAAAAGAATAAAAAATCTGAAAAGTGCCATTTACTCAAAGAAAAATTAAGTAATTTTTAATATCTTGAAACGCGTTTGCAGAAATATAAGCAAAATAGCTGAGCGTTGCCTTAAAAAAAGTTGCGAAAATTTCGAGTATTTATTGCAAATATAAGTTCTAATTTCTTTTCTTATACTGTTTCTTTTGTTACTATTAAATTGCTTATAGCCATTTACGAAATTTGTAATATGTTTTATTTATTTACAATAGTTGTTTTAAAGTTTCTTCTTTTATAAAATAAATTCCCTTACCTTCATTGCTGAAACCTTTAGGGCACATAAATTTCTATTATAATTAATTACTATTATTATTACTTACTATTATCATTACTTATTATTATATATAGTTTTATAAAATTTTATTTTATAAAAACTAAATACATATATTTGTGATATGCACATGAACAAGATTATTCATATATGTTTTTGATGTTAGTGTAAATGATGCACTATAAGAATATGACGACTTTATTTCATAAATTAATATAATGCTCTTAAATGTTTTAAAAAAAATATTAAATAGATGACAAATTCACTTTTTTACTTTGTTATAATTCATAATGTACCTTGAATTAATAAACTTTTTAACTTCCATTTAAATGATATACTTTTGTTAATTTTTGCTCAAGAAAATAACGCGTTTCCTTTCAAATAAACACGTCAAATTTGTAATTGCAGCAATAAACCAATTCAGTACACAAACAATGCAAGAATTCTGCACACAATTAAATTTATAGTAAATTAGTTTGCGTACAGAACTGTTTTTACCCTAATTTCATTAAACAAAATAGTTTCTTATTTGTAAATGCGAACCTTGTTTTAGTAATGTCTTTTTATTGCTTGAATTTTAAGGCACTCTGAAACTCTTTTTCATACAAACTAAAATAGCACTAAAGATGGATGTTGAAAATCAAACTGAGACAAAAAGATAATGTTAACTATTTGACTTCGTTAAAAACATTAATTTTAGCAATATTTAAAAATAAGTTATATTAATCAAGCTTAATAACAATATCGGTAATAATTAAAGATAACTTCTATAATAAACTTACGCATCGACAAATTAAAACTACTATACATTTACAAATTAAAACTAATACTCTGTGTATGGGTTTATCAAAATTGTTTATAATTTCTAACTAAGCCTATTTAGAGGATCTAAGCGATTTATAAGTCGTAAAGTTGAAATAGTTGATATCAATTTAGCATTCTTAAGTTATAGCAATTCATTTCACTTGATTAAACTTGAGAAATAGAGGAATGTTTGCGAATTTAAAAGGAATTGAACTTATATTTCAGAAAAAATTGATCAAACATAGCGATTGTGTACAATAATTGCATCAGAAAATAATTTTAAACAGTAATTAGGTTGGGTTTAATAAATAGTTTTTGAAATCCTAAAATTTAAATTTAATATCGACTGAAAAATGCGTTATTTAAACTTAAATTAGCCAATACAAAACCAACGAATTTGAAAATAGTAAAAAACTCTGACTGTTTTAGAATAATTTATATTCTTTTAGTTGAAGTCAAATTAAGGAATGATACTTTGTTGCTGAGAAATTCAGTGTTTTTGTATACTCAAAATGTATAACGTTAAATTAAAATGACCCGAATAAAAGTGATTTAAAATATTATTCACGATTTTAGAGTCATATTAAATTCATAAATCCTTTGATTCCATCAAATATATGCGTGAGTGTGTGTATACATATATATATTTCACAACTTCCTTATCCCTTCATTTATGGCAATATCATGATAAACTATTTTGGAGAACTCACGATCTAACGTTTGATATTTAATATTAACTAAAAACTGCTGAAAAGCCAACGGTAGCTTTTAAATTTTCTCACAAAGTTAAAAAAATTAAAAATCCATAAGTTTTAAAACAATTTCTTAATTACCTCGGTCGATAAATAATTTTTTGATAAAAGGTTTTTTGGCAAAATTCGATACTTGAATTCTTTTGATTTTAAGAGTTTATGAAGTACAGACTTACGTCAGTGTTTTTAAAGGGAGAAAAATTAAAGCATAAACAGCAGTTAAAACATCAAAACAAAAATGCCTGAGATTAATTTTAGTGCTTCATAAATTTTTTTATTTTTTTAATTATTTCCGCGAATTGTGAATTTTACCAACGGAAAACCTATCAATCAAATGTCATTATTGTATGCGTCTTCGATGCATAAACTCTCAAGCTAATGTAATTTAATTAATAAATATACATAATGGATGCGCGAATACTATGATGAAAGTGAGTATTCAACAATCATAATAACATTTACCCAAACTAGTATATGTGAACTTATAGTAATATAAGAACAAGCAATGACATAATTTTAAAATTTTGGGAATTTATTATTTTAAATTTATAAAAGAAATTGCAATGAATATTTTTGTGCTTAAGGTGTCATTGGGTCAATAAAAGCGATCTTCTATGCATTCCTTCACCTTATCTTTATCTGTTTTTCTTCCAATCCTAAGTTTAATTTTTTTTTATAGCTTTCGCTAAACATTGTTTTTTTTTTTTCCATAATGTTGCATATAAAATTGTCACACCAACTAGCAATACAATACACATAATTACCACAACAAGTAGCAGTAAATGTAATTTAAACAACTTGCAACCCATATCATATAATTAAAATATATAATTAACACATGCTTAATTAAGACATTTAGTATAACATTAAGAATTTATTAATCAAATCAATAATATTATTTTCGCATCTCACTTGGTCGAGGGTCCCAAGTATGTATTCAAAATTCATAAAAGTGTGCAGTTCTAATCGTCATCGTTACTATGACTTACTCAAAACTTCTTTTGATGCTTTCATTCTTTTATTTTCTCCGCATTTGTGTAAATAAAATACAAATAAGAATTCATTTGCAAATTCTTTTTTAATACTTCAAGTGTGTTAAGCGGTGCAAATTTGATTCAAGAACTGTAGACTTCATTTGTAAATCTGTTGTTAAAAGTAAGTTTACTCTGTCTGACTCTATATGTAGTAAAATATATTATCAGAGCAAAAAAAGTATGATCATTTTCATTCGTAAAAGTATAGCAATAAAAAAATTCAATGTGCTTTATTACTTTTCCCAAGGCCATATTTTCAGATAAAGTAGTTCATTGAGACTCAAACTTTCTTTAGACAGAATATTATTTTAATTGTATCATATGAAATTATGCTTATAGATAAGAAGACATCCTACAATTTTGCCCGAAAATTTGAATCGTGTTGAAAAAAAATTTACTGCCACTTCAATAACTGCGCAAGTTGAACCATATTATCGGACTTCTTAAACTTTAGTATACAATACGATATTTCAACTTGAACAGATTCAATTTTACACCTTATTTAGATTGCACTGAATATTCCCTGTATTACGGGTACCGATGTTATGGTTCAAAGTAGAACCAATTTTTTTGTGTGAGTGGAAACCAACAGAAGATAATAAAAATCACTACATATAAGCTAAATCTCTAAAATCAAGGCAGTATTCAAGGGGGGGGGGGGAGACAATGAAAATTGTCCCAGAGTTAGGTACAGCATAGGATCCGCACTGAGCAAAAAAAGGTGTGGTTTAAATTACTATATGGAAATGGTGAAATTTATCGTGTTTCTGGTCTAGGGAAAAACCGAAAAGCTTATTAATTTTCAGCAAAGCGCTTTGGTAATAACTTTGGTAAAATTTACAATAAAACATGCTTTTATAGTATGTGATAAAATTTGGTAAATGCGGCTTAATTTGGTAATTTTATTATAATACTGGAGAGCAAGGCATAAATACCATTTAATCGGTAAAATTTACTTTTAAGTTTTATATTTTTACTTAAGTTTTTTTTTTTTTTTTTTTTTTACCAAAAGTGTGATTTTACCGGATTTTTTTTCTCCGTGCTGTCAAAATTCCTTACAAATATGAAACGTCCTTTAATTTATTTTTAAAAAATTACAAAGAATTCCTTAATATAAATACGAGAAATCATGAAAACTATAATTTTGATAGGAAGGTTCTTCAGAAATTCTACTAAATAAAACAAAAAGAACTTTTTGTTTCTTAAGGAAAGGGGCTGCAGTAAATTTTTTCTTGGGGTTGTGTTCAGTCTTACCTAAAATAATGTTTCTAGTGAGATTTATTAAACCAGCACAGAAAAAAAATTAAAATCTTAATATTTCACAGAAAATGTTTTCTGTCTTTCATTTAAAATATTTTATGAAAAAATATAAAATTGCTAATACCAATCAATATTTTTTTTAAAAAAAATCTCATTTTTTTGATGTTTCTAGCAACTTTTCAATAAAAAGGGAGAAAAAATAGTAATCGTTTATCCTTCTTCTTTACGGCAGATGCAATTGTACGCCTAAGTACATTTCTATTTTTCACAAAAGCAGAATAAAACCAAAAAAGGAAACACAGTTTTCAGCCCACTTTCAGCCAGTTTAAAAAAAAAAAAAAAAATTCTATTTCTCACGAGTATAATGCATTCAAAATATCACGGGAGTCAGTTAAAGAGGGGGAAGCAAGATTAAAGGATTATCTGAATGGCATCGTACTAATCTGAATGTGTTATCTCGCCGCTAAAAGCACATCTTAGGATCGTTGGATAAAACGATGATTTGTTTTGTGATCGACAATGCGTTTTTCCAAAAGAATCACTCTTTTATAAAAAGACCTTCTTTCAATGAATATTTGGCGGAAATAAAAGGTAATAGAGGAGCAACTGAAGTACCTGAAAGCTCGATTGTTTGCCATTTCAAGTTCTTGTAAAACCAGAAGAAAATTGAAACAGGGGGTTTATAGTAATGGTTCAAGATTTCACATGCCATTGAAAAAATGTGTATTACGTACATAAAATGATAAAATTATAACACTCTGGAAAAGAAATATTTTTATAAATCAATTCTTAAATTATTAAGAGTCATTTTAATTTTTTAACTTATTACCGTCGTTGAACAGCCGACCCAATTTTTGGGCTTACGACTACTAATGTTCAGCTACGTAACTTTGTAATTTTGAACTCAATCAAGAAGACAAGGGAACTCCTGGACCAAGTATTGGGAGAAATTTGCTGTGGAGGACTTTTTGAGGGAACTAACCTGCATTTCCTTTACACGGAGAGGAAAACCACGAGAACCTCCCACGGTTAGTCTAGCTGCAAGGGGTCTCTAACCCATGATCCATCTACCACTGAGGCTATTTCGTCAGCACTGTGATCAGAGCCAGCCGGATGAGGATTCGTACCAACCAGCCATCACCGGGATTCAAACCGGGTTCACCTCATTGGAAGGCGAATGCTCTATCTCTTGAGCTATCGCGGCTCAAGAAAAGAAGTTGTAATTTCACAACTCAACATTATTTCGGATTACAATAAGCATATGGGAGCACAAATTTGACTTTGTGGAAGACTTTTTGATGGTACTAACCCGAATTTCCTTTACATGGAGAGGAAGACCACGAGAATCTCCCACGGTTAGCCTGACTGCAAGGGGACTCTAACCCATAATCCATCACTGAGGATATTTCACGTCAGCACTATGGTCGGTGCAAGCCGGATGCGGAATTCGTAATGACCAGCCATTGTCGGGATTTGAAGCCGGTTCACAACATAGGAAGGCGAGCGCTCTATCCCCTGAGCCATCGCGACTCACTATTAAGAATTAGTGATATATCCCAATTTAAAATTAAGTACACCAGTTATTGTAACACATTTATTTCATTTTAACTTCGATAATGAAATAAATATCAGCGTATTAACATTATTATATTTGACACTGAATGTATAAATAGTTTAGGTAAGTAAATAATTTCAAAGGAATAATGTAATTTTTAAACTGAATCATATGAATAATTACGAAAGAAGAGTTTTAAATTTGATTCACAGAAAATACTTTTTGAAACTTTAAGTCATAAAATATGAACAAACTAATGCGTATATTACTGTATAAGTACGACATTCAATTTTTCTCTAAAATTTTGTACTTTTGTAACAATTTGAAAGTGATTTTTTAAAAGAATGTTGTTCACAAGTATACATTAAAATTTCTCAAAAATTATGTAACTTATTTTTAAGAAAACAGACATGATGTTACAAATCAACATAATCAAATGACCAATCAATGAATAAATCAATAGTCTTCAATGAATTAAAAAAATTAACAATTCGATTTTATATTAGAGTAAGCTCAAAACTTGAGTATAAATCAAATTGTTAGATTCATGATTTTTCGATTCGTAACTAATACTTAGTTTACATTAGTAATATTTTAATCCAAAAGTAGAGAATAAAATAATGCATTTCTGATCTGCTCACATATGTTTTTGTTCTATCTACGTTTTCTCTATAACTCCTAACTTCTAAATTCACTCTATAATTTATATTTTAGATTTCTTCACTTCGATATAAATTGTGGATCTGAACCCAATATAATACTGTGTGCTTTTAGAGATAATAATATGGGGGGGGAACTCAATGGTCATTTATCAGCGAAAAGTTATTTCATGAAATTTTATTCAATGAAAGGAGAATTTTTAATTTAAATTCCACTATCTAGTTGTACCAAATAAATATTTCGTGATTTCATGTTTTCCTCAGAAATTAGCAATGTCAATGTTCTTTTTTCCCCTTATAACTATAGAAATAACCAATGAAACAAAGCATAACATTATCAAAATGTGCATATCAATCAACTTTCCCTCATTGCATATTCTTTAAGAAAGTATTAAGTAGAAAGAAATATTTTTTTTTCAGTTTCAAAGATCCTTATTAATTAGAAGTTATGATAAATTTTATTTCCAATGTAATTTTAACTGTAATACTGCTTTAATCACTGATTGACACATTTAAATTAATGTAAAACTATTTTTTGAACACTTCTTCGAACTATTTTGTTAGGAACGTTTGTAGTTTTTGTGTTTCACAATTATACTTATCATTATTATCAATAAAAAATATTAACTATTTTTCATTTTGTGTTTACCTATCTCAAATTTATACTGAGACTATTTTATTAAAAATAGGAAGGAGTGTAAAGTTTTATGAATATAAAGAAAAATACCCTTAACGCTCTAATAAATCCATTTTTTTACTCCTATATTAATAGTGCAAAGAAATATATTTATAAAAGATATAAAGAATAGAGAGATAAAATGTAACAGCACCCGAAGCCGGATTCGAACCGTAATCATCCTGTTACGAGGACAACTCCTCGACCACCATACAGACCCATCGGCTTCTTCCGCCACTTTATTTTCGATCATCTAGTCCTCATTCTAGTTAACAATCTCCCACAATGCACTGCGATGAAGTTCCGTAATTAAGAAAACATTTTCGTCACAATTCGCGTGATTTCGTGACGAAATGATTCTCAAAATTAACGAATTACAGCTCAAGGACTGCTGAAACTGTGAAAGTTTTATTTCTGAGAGTGCAATCAATTTTGAACACGAATATACTTGAAAACTGGATGGAGAAAAAGGTTCAGGAGATCTAGATTTTCTTTTTTGTACCCGTAATATGACTTTTTCTATAAACATATTATATTCTCCAAAAATTTTTTATTAAAATATATTTATATATTGTAGGTTATCTTGTAGATTTGCATTTTTCATTTCTAGCTAAGAATTATCGACTACCGACAATTTTAATGTATAGTCTACCTAGTGTATATCTAGTATACACTAGGTATACTCTAGGCATCTAGTAATACCTAGTCTACCTAGTTTATATAACTTTAACAAAACTCTTTCAACAAGAATTCCATGTCCACTCACCCAATAGCTTATATATAATCCCACTCATCTAACAATCCACCGTTTCTTTTATATGAGACAGATTGTAGATACATCTGGCAGATGAAGCAATGAAGAGGCTAGGTTAAAAGTCGAGCCATTTATGTCCCCAACCCCTGTCACAGCCTATTCTTTGTCCCCCATGGGTTTCAATATCACAAGGGGTTGGAGAGGGAACAAAAGATTTCCCATTTAACATCAAAGAGCCGATCAAATAACTTGCCTTTATGGACTCTCCATAGTAAATTGAAGAGCAAATGTGTTGTTTGTAGCAGTTTAACAGATGAATACATAGTTGTTGAGTGTATTGCGCTATTTTATGAGTGCTTCTGAATTTTGCATCGTTTATTTGGATGTTTTGAAGTAACAGAGTTCTTTAACACTATGCTTTTTTAGGGAGTGAATGGCCAATTGATCTTTTGAATAATTTTTCCTCCTACGAGAAATGTTATAAGAACAGCTTAAAATAAAACAAAATAAAGGATTGTTTTTGTCACTACTCTAACTACTCTTAATCGTTTAAAGTAATTGCATCGCGTGTTTTGATAATTTTAAGGTTTAAAATAAAAATTACCTTATTTCCTTAAGAGTCTATTATTTATTTAAACATTTTAGTGGAATTATTTTCTTTTCGTGCTTGTTTTCTTTTTTGCTTTGTAAGAACGCATTTGAAGATATAGCAGTTTTCAAAACAGATTATGGTACTGAAAGCTGATTCTGAGGGGGGGGGGAACGAATTTAAAGGTTTGAGATTTTTAAGAGCTAGCATACAATTGAAATCGTAAGTATCATAAACATTCATTTACATGACTCAAAAATTTCGGAATAAAACTCGCAGTTTTTAAAAAAATAAAATTTGAAATTAGGGTTGGACAAGAACTGTATTTTCCTCGAAATGCCTCTCCAATCAAAACTTTAGCAATACAATCCCGTCGCTTTCTTCACTATGCCTTTCTTTGGTCGTCTTGCCTTTGCTGGGAGAGAAACCGTTAATCTCAGCAAAGTGTAATAACTCTCGGGGAGAAACGCTTTTTCAAGTTATTGGTTTGACAAAACTTAGTAACCCTCAAAATGCAACAGATGGTAATCCAATAGCCATTTTTGTGAAAAATGACATAAGCCGTTCATCCCTCTTGGCCTTCATTTTTATTTCAAAAAATAAGAATAATTATAAATCTGCAAAATCTAGAAAAAGTGTCAAATTCGGGGATAATGCAATAGTACCAAGATTGTATTAAAACATATTTAATATATTAGCTCGAATTGTAATAATCTTGGACCATAGTTATTCAAAGAACATTTTATGACAAAAAAAGAGTCTATAAAGCATAACAGGAAAATCATTCGCCTTTCACTTTAAAAATCTGATTATAAACTTTAATAACGAATTTAAAAACGAAATTTTCTTAAACCCTCTCCTTGCACTAAAACCAACTTCAGACTTCAGTTTCCTCACTATTTGTTTCTGTTTTCACACAACCTTCGCGTATATTACAGTTTGCTTGTGGTTAAGACCATCATCTCCTTCTTTACAATACAAATGCCGCATATTAAAGAACTATTACACCTTTCCTCTACGTTTCTTGTCATACTTTCTGGAAAATGCCATCGAGGGATAACAGTTTATGAATATTTTTTTTAAAATTATGTTTTAAAATTTTACAGCGTTGTTTCCTTATAAAAATTTAATTATTTTCAACGAATCTCAGATTCTGAAGTATATGTATTTTTTATTCTTATGTTGTTGACATTTATGGAGAAAAGAAATATGCACTGTTCATCGGTTATATCTGTTTATAAATTTAAATTAACAGGTAGTGCCTTATTAGTGCAATTATTTATGTATTTTTAAATTTACAAAAAGATATTTTAAGAAAAATGTTTGCATATATTTGCTAAAATTGTCACATAAAAGTCAAATAAGTGATTCAGGTAATTTCATATCATTCTTTTATTACGACTTCATATTGATGATTCTCTTATTTTTATTTTGTCAACACAGACCATGGGTAGCCGAATCTTAATGCACTGGAAGACTCAAAATGGCCTGTTATTGAGATCTGATATTACGAGGTAATACATTAATAATATTTTACTTCCTCTAGAGCATTGCTTAAACATAACTTTTCCGGTCTAGGGCATTAGATAAAAATGTTATTTATGTAAAAATTTGTCAATTATATTAGTTATATGGACACACCCGTTTAAAAATTGGGGCTTTATATGCAAAATGTCTGCCACCCTTGCCATAGACATTGTTTAAACAAAAAAATTGCAAACATTTCTAATTTTAATCCAATATTCGATTTAAAAAATAGAAAAAATTTCAAAATCATCCATCTAAACTTTCTCTTTATAAACCGGGAATTTTGCTTTCTTTTCAAAATAATACATAGAGTATTTTCTAAATATTTAATATGATGAATGAGGCTTTTTTCCTCTTTAATTTTAAAAATAGTTTAGCTGCCTGGGACAAAACAAAATTTAAATTTGAAAGTCGTGATAATATCAACTACCGAGTTGTGATCGATTAATAGACACACCAATAAGTAATTTCATTAAAAATCCGTATTTTTTAATATTTGTAATAGAAGATAGCGATAGATTCATTTTTTCCCCATTAAATGTCAATGGATTACTATCAATGTATGTACTTAAAACATTCTAATACAGTTTTCACAATCGGCAGCATAAAATTGTAAAATTGGCAGCTTAGAGCTGCCAGGAAAGGTCTCCTCAAATATCAAGAACTTTTTGGTCTTGAATTTATCCGGTAGAATCCTTAATTCAGTTCTGAATTCTTTTCATTTTGTTTTTATTGTTAATTGAATAATAAGGTGTTAATATTTTTATACATCAAAAGAAACTCACGCAAATACATTGTCAGAAATTTCATAGCTAACTGTCCGAGTCTTTCAAATTTAATGCAATATAAAAATGGTGCTTTGTTGTAATATAGATCCACACTTTTTAAACTTGAGTGCAAGATAATTTAAATGGAATGGTTCAATTTAAAGGGAAATTAATTCAACAAAATTATGTGAATCAATTCAATTCATTTTTAAAGTTTCAAAAAATTTAAAACATAATGCAGTTTGAAGCACCGATAGTATGTTTCACCGTTGAACCATTTTTTTTTATTTATTTATTTTTAAAAACGAGTTGATTTTTTGAAAATAATTTTTTTATGCTTTTTAACATTATAAAATATTTTAAATCAAGTAAATGAGTTTCATTTTATACTTCATTATTATATTATTATCAATTAAACATTCAGCACCATTTATATAATTACATCAAAATCAAAATAAATTAAATATAATTGCATTATTTGGTATTACGTTGAGTACGTTACGTGGGGAGTCAAATACTATTGCACACCACTCGAGGTTCACTATATAATATTTAAATATTGTACTAATTAGGATTGTATTATTAAACAACTGTTTCAATTAGTACATTAGGATTAAGATCGTATTAATAAACAATTGTTTCAATTTGTACAATTTATTGCCGAAAAGAAGTAATAAAAATTGAATAAACGTATATATTTATAAAAATGAAAACTCTTTTTTTGTCATATATTTAGGCTGAAAGGGAATACTGAAATGTAGAACGATTTTTTAGATTTATATATATGTATATGCAAGAATTTCTCCATTTCTTTTGCTATATATGCCTAGTATGTATACCTAACTCGGCATTTTTTTTTTGGAAAGTAAGAACATAAAATATTTTTAATCCCAGTAAAAGGACGTGATTTGATTTAATAAATTATAGGTTTTATTTATTTATTTATTAATTTTTTTACTGATTTCATAACCATCACTTTAAAAGTGTATTCTTTAAAAGAATCTTCATGAAACTTTAAATAACTTTTAATAGCCCAGTGAAAGAATGAGATAATTTTGACTATTGGAAACGCAAATATATTTTTGATTAATGCAAATTACACGAGTTAAAAATCTTCAAAAAAATCTTAGGCGAATTTTGGGAACATAACTTATATAGTTAGTTGCAAAACCCTTAACGAGTTTTTAAATCCTCTGATATTATTATAGCATCCTAAGAATAGCCATGAATAAATACAACGAAATAATAAAATTTTAGTACATTGTTGTTTTCCTTAGAGCATTCTTATTTAAATGCATTACTAAAACTGTTGCATTACTTAAGCCTATAATCATCAAGTAAAATGTTTAATAACGAAGTAATTTTCATTTTTTAGCATCAACTATAAATGCTTATCAAGGTACAATTTAATAAAACGACTGTTTATGTTTTAAATACATATGAAATATGAAACAGCTATAAACGTTTATGAACAATCAATTTAATAAAACTATAATTTATATTTTAAAATGTATATAAAGTAAACATCAGTAACAAACGCTCATTAACGATCAACATCATAGAACGAATTTCTATTTTTTCAAATACATATGTAGTATAAATTGTAAATCTGCATAACGCGAAATATAAATAAGACTTCCATATCCCTTTAATCTTCCTTGCTATATTTTTATTTTTTAGTTGGACGATGACAAAAAACTATGATAATAAAACAATGGGCAGTTATTTCCCCAAGCAATTGTAAAAACTATTTCACAAATGACTTTTTTTTCCAGTTTCACAGCAGTGATTAAATTTTTCTTAACATTTAGAAATGTTGCTGCAAGCAATGTTTTTTTTTTTTTTAATTATGATTACTTAATACTTCAATTTTATGTGTTTTATATTTTCTCATTATCATCAACACTTTAAACTTTTTCCTTGCCGTTAAAACATTCATTATGTTTAAACATTTTTAATACCAGTTGAAGGTACTTTAATTACTTGCAAAGAATCTATACGGATTAAATTTAAATTATTATCTTATCAACAGAACAATCTTTTCATTAGCTTTAAAAGATCCATTAACAGTAATTTCAAACTTTTTCATTATCATTTAAATCTGTTGATCACAATTAAAAGTAAATACATACCGATATACGTTGAAACTAATGATAACTTTCAACAGTAAAAGAGCATACGGATCAAAGCTATAGTCATTACAAAATTTTTTTGTGTAAATTTTCAAATTTCACTTACATCCACAATAAAATTCAATTAATTAAGATTTACTGTAGTAAAATAAAAGTATTTAGTCTAAATTATGGTAGTATTTTCAAATTATTTATGTAATTTGTTGGAATCAAATTATGCTATTTTTAAATTACTACTTAATTTTTTTAATGTAGTTTGTTTTAATACTTTGTTTTAAATTATTTAGAATAAATGTATGTACAAATATGATGGATTCCAAACGAAAAGTAAAATAATTAAATTATGTTTACATAGAACAGTATTGTTATTCTCAACAAAAAAAAGGGCAAAACGAAACTTTAACAAGTGCTAGAGGAAGTTAGAGAAAATAATGTACTTCAATTGACTTCAATCTATCGAAAACATTTGCAAATTAAAAGAAATTATGTTTGGAAATTAAACAGTCGAATTCAATTCTTAAAATCGAAGAGATATTAAAACTTTATTGCTTCCAACAGCCCCATGAAACATTTGTCACTGCGCTCTTATTTCTTCGTAAACATAATTCTGTATAATGACATTATCGCAAGGTAATCAAACTATGATTTCATCAACATAGGAAAATATGTTGAACTTATAAACTTTTTAGAGTGCAATAATAATTTTAACGCCCAAGTTGTGCAACTGTGTACGAATTTAAAATAGAGTCATATATAACATTGCTGTTTTCTTCACCGTATATACCTCCGTATAACCGATTACTTTTAAATGTTGCATTCTTATTGATTAAATTATTTTGATAATGGAAATAAAGGGACTTTTTCCATTATCAAAAATCCATTATATAAAGGAATCTTATTTAAGATAAATAACTTAAACTTAAATATAAGATTCAAAACTTCAAAACACTAAGCATTTTATATCGCTAAATGCGCGCTGCCGCCGCCGATATGTATTTATATATATATATATATATATGTGTGTGTATTACTTTCTCGGGAATAATAACCTCATTAAAAAACAGCATACATATTGTTATTTACTAACTTTAGTAGACTAAATTTTTAAAAAAAAAACTACTAAGATCGTACAATATTTCCATTCTTACTACCATTGTTAATGCCTTTTTAAGTTTTAGTTCTAAATATTAATTATTAAATTATTTCCAAACAGGGTAAAGTACTGGGCATGTATTAATAGCTGACACAATGTCTTTCTAAAGGTTTGATAAGACAAAACTGGAAATGACTTAATGGCATTTTTCGATATTGTAAAAAACTGTTACAATTGTTCAAAATTGTTTACTTTTGTATAAAATTATCAGTATGAACTCTGCAAAACGGTAAGCAATTGTTTGTATACGATCACTGTACTTCAATAATTGAGTAATCTAGATGCAAGACCTGATAATTGCATTCAAAAAATAAAGAAAGAAACAATTTCAATCTGACTATACCTTTAAAAAATATAGTAATTTGTTACTTCAATTTTATAAAAGGAACAATAATTAGTAGTAGTTCTATAATCATAATATTCTACATTTCCCACCTTTGATCTAGAAAGCAACAAGTTCGAAGTGCTGCAAGACTCTGTGCTATAAATAAAATTTGTGCTACCAAATTGTAAATGATTAAGGGAATATCTGAGGTACTTATCAAGAAATGTTTGAAGAGCTAATTAAAGTTTCGAAACCCTCGCAACCCCTTTTTTTTCATTCTAAGCTAATATTCTCTTTCAAAGGCCTGTGTTCAAACCTTTATAAATAATTTTATACAAAATCAGTTTCTATCAGTCTTTTAAAAAAAATTTTTTTATTAAATTCATTTTTTTCATATTTTATTATTTCAAAAACTAAATGCTGAATATATATACATATATATATAAGCAAAAATATTAATATATATATTTATATATTTGCTAATTTAGTACTTCTAGAAAGAAATAGATTTATTTTCGAATTAAAATAAAGCGCCATCCCAATTTTGAAAAAAAATTTATTTGCGGTAAACAAAAAGTTTTTTGACAGTGGAAAATATCGCAAAGCAATCGTGAGATATTGTTTCGATCCAAAATCATTTACTCTTACCAATTGGCACTCTTAAATTTTAATTACCACAATTAGCCTTCTTAGTTAAAGCGAATAGGTAGGAATTTTTGATTGACCCTTGAAAGATTATCTTTGTTAATTGAATATTCTTCTAAAAAAGTTGCAAAAATTGATCCCTATGATTTGATATTAAACACTTCATTCAAAATAATATAACTATTAAAATAAATTTGCAATACTTTGAGAAAGTTGTTTACCTGAATTATTGTTCCTATTCTCTTCTCGAGTTGAAACAGGATTCCATGCATAATGAGGATATATCTGTTTCACATATGCATGTTGTTGATGATTACAAAAGTTCTGCGCGTGTCGCATAATCGCCAGACGTGGTTCAAATGCAATATTCTGAAAGTTCCTTCTGGCAAGGCAGGTATTGACATCATTTGGAACAACATGAAATTCTTTTTTTGGATCATCTCTACTTAGGATACTAGCTATAGAAAAAGAATTTCTTGTGGCTATCGACGGTGCTTTCATGTCTTCAGCTGGAGCTTTAGCTTCTGAAGAATTTGATGAGCAAACAGTTCTCTCCTCACCATTTTCTGACATCAGGATAGACATTGGTTACCAATTATTAATATTAATTTAAAGTATTTGTGTATCGAAACAGCTAACGGTATAATCCTCACAAAACATTACTAGTTATCGGTTTTTCTTATTTTTAAAATAGATGGTTTTGTTGTATTTTGATCACAAGTTTGAGGCAATAGTAAATATTTGTCCCAACGTCCCACGTTTGACTGTTCACAAACTTGACTGTCAATACCAACTCCAAGTTCTTTGAAAGTAGTGACAAAATTCCCGACTCCGCCTCTCAGGAGCGCCATGCTTTCCAACATTTGAAATCCATATCTAGTGATACGCGCCCCCTATTGGTTAGTAAGGGGGTCGTTTGTACCGCCTTTGCTCCCTGCCAATTGGTTCGCTTGTTGCTCCCACTTTCTAAGATTTTGAGACTATTGAGACAAATATTTTGTCTGTCTAAGGTCTTAAATCAATTCCCTGTAGTCTAATTTCGCCGTGATATTATCTTTTATTTTTTTACGAAATTGAAATTAATAGGATTATCATTAGGGACTGTCTGTTCATATTTCGAATGTCATTGATAAAGACATTCTGGGGGTTTTAAGGACTATTTGTAATCGAAACAATGAGGGTACTTGACTGAAAATAAATTTTTATTAAGTTAGAAAACGATTGTTTTTTATATTAGCATTTTTTTTTATCTCTTCTTGAATCAAATGTTAGTTGCTTATTTCATATATTTTCATTTACAATCACCATTTAGTTTTTCCCTGAGCAATATTCAAAGTTAATATTTGTTAATCTCCAATTACATTAGCAAAACACGTTGTTTTTTTTTTTATCAAACATGCCGTATCAGAAAAATTCTCAAAAAGTCTTATTATATGGCCTTATATTATCATTATAGCAACTAAAAAACCAAAAGATTTTATTACTGGAGTTCAGATTATTTATTTATTGTTTCTTTTCAAGTAAATGCAGTTTTTAATAATATACTATTTAGTTTGAATTAAATCTTAAAAAATAATTAGTGATAGGATAATAACAATATTACATACATTGTTTAATTCGATAGAAAATATCATTTTTAATTATGCTCGAGGAAACGTCACAAAATCATTAGTTCAGAGTTAAAAAATTTGCACCAAAAACACTCTTCCGAAAAATTTGTAAATGAGGCCATTATATTGCTAGTAATTAGCATATCCTTTACAAGACATGTTCAAATTCCTTAATAATTGATTTTAATATTTAATAATTCTTTTATAATTTATTCCAATATAAAAAATAAAAATAATTTCATTCCATTCTTGAACATTTATGATACAATCAACAATTATGTCCAAATGAAACGAATTATTGTTAGCAGTTATTAATATTATGATTAACGTATCACTTTAGCTGGTAAGGCAGGTAACATAACTTTTGCCAGCAGTATCTATACATATTTAATTATTATTAATATCACAGTAAAGGTTAATTTGTTTTCAAAATAAAGTGCAATAAAATACAATTAAAATGAAACTTTCAAAGGATTAAGATAACAATATCTCAGCACTTAATTGTGATAAAATAATTTGTTCACGTATTTCTTAAATTACAATCAAAGATAGAAATATAATGGTAATAAACCTTTAAATACTCTTTAAATTTTTGAATAGAAAATGTACTTTTTTTCTAGATGACGTAAATTTATTTATCGATAGTGTTTAGTTATATTAAATGACTAGAAAAGAATTTTATTTAAGATCTCACTTTTTCAAAATACAGCTATGTACGAAACATTGTTTTACAGCATTCATATTTTACATGATTTTAGACTTTTAACAAATCCATGTGCTATTACAACGTAATTAATTATTAGTAACATATAATTGCGTTAACATAACAAACGTTAATTGTTAATAACATATTTTAAAATTTCTGCTAGCTAATCCTTATATTAGAGCACATGACAAAAAAAAGAGACGTTATAGTTACTGTCTAATTAAAAAAAATGTTTTGTGATAAAGGTTAATAATCTTTGAAACACTTTATTTCAAGCCTTTAAACAGAATACGTTTTTATTGTAAAACATTACTTAGTACTTAGTACTTGTACTTAATAATTAAAATTTTAGTACTTACAAATTTATTTTAGGATAAAATTTTAAGGTTGAATTAATTATTTTTGTATTTGAAAGAAAAGTTTTGGATTAATATATTTAAGAAATTGACGAATAATAATAATAATAACAATAATAGCCTAAAAAGTAACAAAGCGTATTTCTATCGCCGAAACTTGATTTTCTTCGTTAAAATTTTTATGATTATAGATTTTATGTAGAATATAATTTGATTCCGTTCTAGTTTATTACCATTAAGACATTTATTACCGTTTTACGATTAGTTACCATTCTTAAGACATGAAAATAAGACTTATTTTCACAGAAAAATTGATTTTTCAATTTATTAAAATCAGGATTAAGGCAATGGAGATTAGAATAAGCTAAAACAATAAATATTTTGATTTTGAGTAGTTATAAGTAAAGCTTGAATTTTGATGCTTTAAAATATACCCTTAAAAACGACAAAAATATCTTTAAAAACATTGAAAATGACAATAAAAATTTATATTTATAATTAAATTAGAATTTCAGTTTGTAACATTATTTCTTTCCAAGCTTTACTTTCATTATATAATTTTATTGAAATTCGTATACTGGGAGATTTGATGTGAACTTTCATTGAAGTTTGAAAAAAGTATTAAATTCTGAAATAATAAAGTCCAAAGAAGACAGAAAAAGTTAGAATTTATTCTAAATTTCTATGTGTCCAGTTTCGAAACGTACAAGATAGCTTACAAAATGTGTCGAATCGCTTGTGAAGAAGATCAGATAAAAACTTTAAAACCAGTTTCTTTGTCAGATGAAACTTGGAGACGCTTATAATACCAGCCTTTTGAAGACTTCTACTTTCATCGCAACATACGGTACACACGGCAATCAAACAAGTTTTGATTTTTGCCTTTTGCAAAAAATCAGCGCATTTTTTTTTATTTCACTAGGAACAAAAACAAAACATAATACACAAATTCTAAGTTTAAATTTTAATTTTTTAATGAAAAAGTATTTAATTTACCATCAGTTTACTATCCCAAATTATGTCGGGTAAATTAAAAAAGTTAAATATTAGTCTTAGTATATGTTAACCTCTTCATAATCTGAAAAATCATCTGAATTACGTTCACTTTCGCTCGCGAACGCCATATTTTTACTCTTTTTTTTATGTAAATTCATTAAACATCATATGGGTCATTCTCACGAAAACTGTCATTTTTCAGTTCATAAAATCCCGAAAAAGTAAAGTGAATAAAAAGCTCTGAAACGTTTTATATTAATAGAAATATGTAATGGCATTATAAAGAAAGTATATATCCTATAAAATATACTTAATATTTAAATTAATTAATTTTTTAAATAATTGATTTGTAATTAATTAATTTATAATAATTAATAATTAATTAATTAATTTAATAAATAAATTTATTAATTTAATAAATAAATTTATTAATTTAATAAATTAATTTAATAAATTAATTTATTAATTTTTTAATTTATTTTTCAAATTAATTAATAAGTAAATAAATTATTTTCGCTATTTAAAATGTGAGGGAATGACACTAATAGTGAGGGAATGATATTTTATTTTAATACATGTTTTTATCTAAGTTACATCTACCTAAAGTTTGAAAATGATAACATACTAAGTATATCTGATATTTATTATAATTTACTCTTATATATTTAATAGTTTTTACAGGTTTGGGAAATAAAATTGGCTGGCACGATTGAACAAAAAAAAATTTAATAATATACTCATCTTGAATCATTCCCTCACTTCAGCGTCATTCCCTCACTTTATACACTAGTGAGGGAATGACGAATTCAATAAAATTTAAAAATAACAGTTAGGCCTAATTAATTTCTGAAGTCAATCACATACAATTATATTCATACAAGAAAGCAACATATAATTATCCACTTTCTCGATGAAGTTGTATTTTATTTTACTCTAAAAAATGACATGAGGGAATGACAAATGTAAAAAATTTTACCTGGTTTGATTCATTCAGATTTATTCCACAGCAAGGCTTCTTTAAGTTGAAGATGGAAACATACTGCAATTTTGTTCTATGATGCCAATTGTTAACTTCTGAAGTTTTTATTAAAATATTTTTATTCTAAGACGATTGCAGGTGATAAGAACATTGTTGTGAGGGAATGACGCGAAACACTGGGGACAAAGTTTAAAATAGTGCTGTGTTAATATTTTTATCAGAAATTAAATTTAAAATTGATTTTCTGAATTCTATATTTCAGTATTCTGAAATAAAAAACACGAATTTGTAAAAAAAAAAATTTATTTCAGAAACAATTTTTTTCTTTTTTTAAATCAGCAGTGGGGACAAGTGAGGGAATGACATATTGGTATATTTTAATTACCTAAAATAAATAAAAAATAAAAATTGATAGTTTTATTTTTATTCCTTTGTTAGCTTGCATTCTGAAGGACACTTTCCCTGAATTTTTTTTTTTCGCAAGTTGTAAAACAAACATAAAATATACTGGGGACATGAAAATGACTGTTTTTGTGAGAATGACCCATATATATAATTCTACAACACATGTCTGCAGTCCCACAAGTAGCAAAACTCCCAAACAAATAGTGGTAAGCTTCCAATCACAGCAGATTATTATTATTTTTTGTTTCACTTCCGGTCGAATAAAAACATGAAAAAACAAAACATATTAAAGAATTCTGCTATGCCCGAGTTTACTCGGGATAATAAATATTCGCAATATACACATACCCGAGTTAACTCGGGATAATCAGGGAAGCGGTTAACAGCGTTTTCGTTACATTTCGATGGCACTTTCGTTTCTCTCTTTTAAATACAATTTTGTAACCCTTAATGGCATACTTTCTTTAATTTCATTTATGGTAAGAATTCTAAATATATACATTAACAGCGGTCACTGCGAAACATTTTATTTGAATATAAATAGAATTACTATACAAAAAGCAAAAATATTAAAAAAATTGCAGTAAAAAATTACCCGATACCAAAATAAATTCGAAAAATGTTTAAAGAAGACTTGAAATAATTACATATATAGTTCTATATATTAAAAGCTGCTCCAGTTTTATTTAATGGTACCGTCTAGTACAACACATCTATCTAATATATTTTTATCATTATCGATGAATAGGAACTTTGGATTTGAAGCAATAAATAATTATCTCATATGTTGAAAATTTCAATGAGGTATACTGAAACAATATATATATACACTTATATATAAGTTTTAAATACAAAGAAAACATAATGTAATGAAGACTGATGAAAAGAGAAGAAGAAAAATTATTAAAATAAAATATTCTTAGAAATACTTTTTTTCCGGCTATATATATATATATATATATGTATATATATATATATATGTATATATATATATATATACTTGCCAAATTTCACACTTTTTTCGAGATTGGATTCTTGAAGTGGTAGTAAAACAATTACTACCAAAAAACAATCTTACTCACAAATATATTTATTTTTTGAAGACTATGCTTTTATATATTTGTCGTAATATTAATGTGTAGTGATGATCAAACTCATGTATAATTATTATAATTATTCATCTATTTAAAATTATTATAACTATTCATCTATTTATAATTATTATATTTATTTTATCTATTATTAATCACTATATTTATTTTATCTATTATTAATCATTATATTATATTTATATTAAATATTATTAATCATTATGCTGTATTTATAATTATTATATTTATTTCAACTATTATTAATCATTATACTATATTTATAATTAGCATAATTATTTATAATTATTATATTTATTTTCACTATTATTAATCATTATACTATATTTATAATTATTATAATAATTTATAATTATTATATTTATTTTAACTATTATTAATCATTATACTATATTTATAATTAGCATAATTATTTATAATTATTATATTTATTTTCACTATTATTAATCATTATACTATATTTATAATTATTATAATAATTTATAATTATTATATTTATTTTAACTAGTATTAACCGTTATATTATATTTATTTTAACTATTATTAATAATTATACTATATTTATAATTATTACAATTATTTATAATTATTTAAAAAAAAAAAGAGGGAGAGATCTTATTACGAAACCCCTACTACCTTTCCACGGAACACTAGGACTCTGTGAAACACCTTTTGGGAATCGCTGGTCTAGTTAAAAAATTAAGAATGGTTTTACTTTCCATACAATACATATATGATTTTGTCCTGATAGGTAATAAGTACTCCATGAAGGTAATAAGTACTCCATGAAGGCAAATTTGTATAGATAATTAACTAGGAGCGATTTTCTTATCAGTACAATACAAATATGATTCATACTCAAAAATCTTCCTAGAAGGAAATTTTGTCCAGATAATTAACTCAAAAATATTCTTACCTTTTGTTCAAAATTACTGGAATGCTATAGTTAACCATTATTATACAAATGTCATACGTAATGAGGCTACTAACCGTAAGAAAAATTAAACAAAGAAACCAAGTTTCGTATACTAACTACAATATTAATAATTAAAACAATAAATGCCTTAATACCCTCATCGCTAAGTCAATGATTCATTTTATTTAAGTAAAGTTCACTCAATTGAAATGGGAGCTTGCAGTTTTATTTAATAGTCTAATGAAAAATGCATTGTAAATGCGGATATATTGTATTTCATTTCCTACTAAAAAGGAAGAAAATTAAAATTGAGCCATCTGTAAAATAGGAGTCCCATTCCTTCTACATATCACTTAACTAGACGCATTAACGTATGACGTACTGATTGTGGAATATTATGCTCTTTTTTCATGAGGTCCTCGCGGGACCATTATCTCTACTTTCATCATAGGGGTGGGGCTAATCCTCTTTCATTTTACTTCTCTTCCCCATCATTGGAGTTGCTTTTAGTTTGGTTTTACTGAACGGGATAGGATGCCTCACCACAATCATTTTTACCCCCATTTTTTTGAACCCCATCTAGTGTTCCCCTCGCCCTCACGGGCCCCATCAAAGCATGATGGATTCGGTAATTACTGCCGACAAGTAGGATTCACTTATTATAGTGTGCACGCCGTTGACAAATTCTCGTGCCCCTTCAAATAATCGGTGGGCATAAGTCAACTAACCCTTACCTCTAATATTTGCATGCGGCTATAGAAAAATAAGAAACGTATATATTTCGGGGAGAAACATACCAGTCGGAGAAATACATTATTTCAAGATGACTATAAAGTACTTTTGTGATATTATGAGAAGGGAAAACAGATTTTACATATTTACGAAGATGAGATTGTTCGTTTCATAAGATGCTTCTGCAAACATCTGAATGATTCTCTTTTCTTTTGGTATTTTTTATTCATAAATGTGTTGTAAGATATTTGTGCTTAAGACAACACGCAACATTTGTTGTTAGAAATGAAAGGCATAAGGTGTGATGAAGATGTTGTGCCATCTACTGGTATAAGAAACATGTCATGAAAATAAGTTCCGGTTTATGTACCTATTCAAATCAGATATATAAGGGTTCCATAACCTAATGCCGTACTAATTTAGCTGACTCATTAGGTTTTTTCCGTAAATTGTTTTAAAACGTACAAATAAAAAACCTAATGCCGTTCTAATTTAGCTAACTCATTAGGTTTTTTCCGTAAATTGTTTTCTAGTATGACGATGTAATCGAATCAGCTTCATGAAGCTGTTGAAGCAATCAGGGATTAGTTTCTGAACTTCACACCTATGGTTTTAGTCACTGATCATTGTTAGAAACTTTAGTGCCAGTTAGAAAAAAAATAATTTGAGAAATAAAGAAAAAAAAATATTTCAAGGTTACTGAGAGGTACTTTAGTGTTATTAAGATAAAAGGAAAAACTGATTTCATATTTTCATGAGGAGGAGACTGTATTCCGAAGAAAACATGTGTGTATGGTTCTGCGAACATTTGGATGATTTTCTTTTCTCCTGTTATTCTGTTTACTTGTGCTTGGAAGCAACGTGCAACATTTGTTGCCAGAAATAAAAGGAATAAGTTTTGATAAAATCATTTTGGCATGAACTAGTACAATACATATTGTGGGGAGAGGAGTATTCGACCATGTCAACCTTCATCTATGAAAAGGTACCCCCACGTAGAGTCAAGTTAACATGACTTATATACTAGTGAAATGTAGTTGTAATTTTGTAGTGGTAGATACGCTACAGTACTCCCCCACTAGAATTATATCTGTGATAGAATTCGATGAACGAATACCACTAGTTGATTCATTGCTGTTTTGTGAGATGCCGGGAGAGCTGCATTAAGATCACCGTATTTTTTGAGTGCTGAATGTGAGAGGTGTATTAACTTCACGGTCGTAGTCGCTGCTGTGTTGCCGTTAGCAGTCGAGTAATCACAAGTATGCAAGCCGACGTTGTGCGTGATCGAGACGAGACTGAGTAGCAACAGTGCGAGGAGGTGGAGAATGTCGCAGTCACAAGTAGCAAGTCAATTGTTCAATGTGGATCATCCATCGAAGTAGGCGTTACTGTCTAGGTAGGAGTGTTCATATCGAAGTGGGCGTTACTGCCAAGGTAGGCGTGTTCACATCACGTCCGAAGGTCATCAATGTGGGGAGAGGAGTATTCGACCATGTCAACCTTCATCTATGAAAAGGTACCCCCACATAGATGGTCTGGTCTTGTTGGTTGGTCGGGGTGCCTAAAGCCGGAACGGCCCTTTACCCCTTCACCATGAGATGGGATCCTTGAGGTGCTTCCTTCTGGTGGTGAAAATCGAAAATTGAAAGTAGAAAGCCACATAGAGTCGAGTTAACATGTCTTATATACTAGGGAATTGTAGTTGTAATTTTGTAGTGGTAGATACGCTACACATATTATAAAAATAAAGAATTCTGTCTTGGTATAGGTATGCAAGTTCAAATCATGTATATGAAGGATTTTCAACTTCTTGCCATGCTGAGCATAAATGCATTTGTATCATGGGGTATTTGTGTATGGGGTGAGTTATTTAACTTGATGGTTTTTGCAACTTATTCTATTGATGTTCAGATGTAATGATTGTATGTGAGAGACGAAGTGCAGTATTAAAATTTTTAGAACGCGTTGAACCACAATATTATACAAATTTTCAATAATCTTTAAAGCTCAACCTTATCGGGAAAAATCATTTATCATAAATTTAATTATGTGATACCTTGGTTCAAATTTACGCCTTATTTGCGAAATATTATTCCTTAATAATGAACCGATTTTTTTAGGGTGATAGTATAGATACGGCAACTACTCTTAACTTGGTAGAGTAGACTAAATTCACTTAACTTTATTACAGCTTTGTGTTAAAGATAATCTTAACTTTCGAAAGCTCTACCACAGTAGCCATTTTGTTGGCCACGGCGGTCATAGATGTTAGGAATCCACTATTTCATGATCAATGGTATGATGTTGGATGTGATTGACTTTTCGCATTGATTACATTTACTTCCCAGTAAGCTCATACATATTGATCTGAAGTTGTATGGAATTCAAGCCGTCACCGGAGATAATTTCAATTGTGTATTTTTCAAGATTTAGCTTACTTAATTTATTTAATATTTTTTTTTACTAATTTCTGATTTAACTAAAATGTGTGTTTAACTTACTTTAAATTAATATAGATTATGATTATTAAGCTCTCTTTCACCCTGTGGATTACAAATCAAATAGAATTATCACGCTTAATTTTAAAAAAATTATGCAAACACGCAGTAGAATTTCATAAGCATCAAGCCTTATATACTTATCTCTTAATATATAATAATATATAATACCTATGAGTATCCAAGTTTTGTTGAGGGGAATAAACAAGGCACTGATAAAGTAGACCTATTAGGATTTCAATGGTCACATCAAAGGACATTGATGATAGTCACTTACATCAAAAAAGACTGAATCACCTTTTAAACCTAAGCTTAAAGGTACCTAACCTTTTCCCTTTGGGACATATGAGATAACAAAGAGAGAAAAAAAACCGACCCATTTATCCATCTTCTACAATAATACAAAAATTGCTGTGGGCTAGAAAAGTGCTTCAGCATTGTCCAAATGCTGAGTCCATCAACAGCATAGTTGAAAGGGGGTAAGATGAAGATGAGAAAAGAAAAGATAAAATAAAAATTGTTCTAATCTTTGTCACCCTTTTTCTTATCGTCATGTCTTACTTCTACCACTTAAAGAGCGTTTTCGGGCGATTACATGCTCAGAAAATTTCTGATTCGTGAGATTTGGTGCAAAAGAAAAGAGCTTTTGTAAAAAGAATTTGCCTGTAAAAATATATATGAAAAAGTGAAGTTTCTCTTAAAACTGTCTCGCCTTTGGAGTATGAGGGTAAAGTGGTGGGGATGCACTCGCAAAAGGGGCCTGGGGCGTAAAATTGGTTGGTTTCCAGTGGGCACTAGTCAATAATCGCATTGCTGTTACCACTTAGTACCTACCGACTGTAGAAGATAGTGGAAATATGGGGGAAGGGATAAGTGGGGATTGGAAATAGCTATTCATTTGCTTAAAAGCTTCTGCTTTTTGTGATATTTGATGGTTTGTGGATAAAGAATTTAAAAATATACGATTTAAAGAGTTCTTGATTTAAAGGCCTTTTTTTGTACTTTTTCTAATTGATCGCACATTATCAACTTTCAAGTCACTTAATTCTGAAGTGGTGCAAAAGCTTAATGTAATAAGTGACGCTTAAATATAATTAAAATGCCTCGAAGCCAATGTAATGATTGTGGTGAGAAACGATTGCTATTTAGTTCCTGATTTTCCCGAAGGTGTTAATTAATGTTAATCAACTTTGAGTTTATTATTAAAATAAATTTGATTTAGCCTTCCGTGATTAAAATGTATTTGAGTTTTGAAAACTTTTATATTCTTTTATCGTGTATTCCCTGGTGGTTTTATGTTCTTTTTTTTCTTTTTTTTACTATGCTTATGGATTTTCATTTAGCTTTTGTTTTGATTTAGAAAGCATTTACATAGTGGTACTTTTTTTAATACTTCATTTAATGCCATTAGAATAAGCTTATTAAAAATTAATATAGGCACCAGTTTTATTTATTAACTTAAAGCGGTTACAGAAAAGGATCATAGGCATATGCAAAAGTATTACTTAGCAAAGGATTTAGTTTATAATGAAGCAAAACACTTTTAATATAAATATAAATTCCAATAATATAATATATAAATTCTAATAAATATAACTTTTAATATAAATGCAGTTTCAAAATCAATACAAAACCGAAGTTTGATCTCTAAAAGATATTTTGCTCAGGGGACAAGGACTATGCAAATCAGGTCCTGATTAGTGCTGTTAGAAATATTAATGTTTCTATCATTAATTTCATTATGAAACCTACACATGTTAATATTTTATTTAACGATGCGATTTAATAGTGAAATATTTGAAAAGGTTCATTTTAATTGCTCTCTTTTAATTGCTACATTACTAATTATGGATACAATCTTAATTAAATAGAATCGAGTTATCGTTAAAACATGAAGTTATCATCGCATATAAAGAGTTAACATTGTTTTATGATGCTGAAAGCTTAACTTAGAGGCTAGCATCATAAAAATGTCATGAAAAAGATATTCAACTTTACAAAGGCCTCATTAAAGTAAAAAAAAATTTAAAATCTTAAAAGATATATAATTTTTTTACTCTAATTATAATTTGACAAGCAGATAGAATTAAGAATAGTTTATTCAGTGTGATACAAATCCTTTACCCAAAATATAACAAGGTAGTATTAGATTACGAATTAACTGAGTATCTTTCCAATTTGCACGTCTAACTGCTTTTTACCTGCTTATCTGTTTTACTTATAACACAATACAACACTAAATGTCCCTTTTAACTTGTTTCAGATTTCCTTAATTAATAAGTTAATTATTTACTTCAAAAAAAATTATTTAGCATTATTTATATTGTGAAATAATTTTATAATTCCTGGTATAATTCCGGAGGCGAATCATACCAATATTTGCACTCTTTTCCTAAACTCTGTCGCGGTTGCTCATTGTTTTTTTTTTCTTTTCTTTTCTGCTATCAAAACCCGGTTTCATTTAATGCTCTGCTGCTATTTTCTGGGCTTTTGCAAAAGCTTAATTTTTAAGCCTTCTGTGAGCCATCAACTCCAAAGCTGATATTCCTGAATTACTTGTTATTTGTTAATTTGACAAACATAAAATTAGTTGAAGTTCTATCACCTCTGCCAGATGTATGTACTGTGAGGGGTAAACACGATCTTAATGATTCAAAAAGTACTGTTTATATATGTTTATTAATTAGAACTGAAAAATAAAGTTATGATATCTAATTATGTGACTTTAATGACTTGTTCTGGATAAGGGAATCTTTTTGCCTTAAAAATTCTGGTAAAATTGCCGTACTGTGTGGTAATAACATTTCTGGTAATAAAAACATAATTATGGTAATAAAACTAATATATACGGTATTTAAACCATTCATTTGCTAATTTCTCCGTTCACATGGTAGCAGTTTACAGAAAATTCCGGGTTTTCAAAATTATAGTTTTTATTACCACACATTTAGTAAAAGATACAAAACTGAAAACTTAATTTAACCAAGCAAATATTTTTTATGCCGTGGTTTAAAGTATCATGCAAAAACTACCAAATTTACGAAATTTTATCACATATTATAAAACTATATTTTTTTGTTTGTTTTACCAAAGGACTTTGGTAAAAATTAACGAACTTTTTTGGTGTTCCCATAGAGCCAAAAACAAGGTAAATTTTATCATATTCTGGGGTAGTTTTGACCATACTTTATTTTCTCAGTGTAGTTATTTTTTAATCCATTACAGCATTAAACTAATTTTTAGACCGTAAGATTTCAATTTGAACAGTGTTTATTTGAGCAACATTTAGCTCAGTTTTTCAGATAATAAGAGAAGCAAGTTATGTTAAAAAAATTAACCAATTTTTTTCTTAATGCACTTTCCATAAAACAATGGTTTAAGTAGAAAATAAATTATGGTTAGTAAATATCATTCTTTAAAGATTATTCGCAGAAAAATTATGTTTACTCCGGATGTATCATTTGGAAACTCATATTTCAATCGATTCTCATAAACAGGCCTATGCAAAGGGAATACAATGTTTAAGCGTGGCAATATTAAGCAAAATAAATAACTAATATTACTAATGACATTAATTACTAGTAACTAATATTACCGGGATTTGCTGCCAGAATTACTTTCAGGGATATCCTTTTTGAAGTAATTAAGCTAACTGGCACCGCATCAAAATATTAAATTAAAAAATGTGCTAATTGTGTTGTTACTCTTTATCAGTTGGCTTATTTTATTTCATATTGATGCTTAAGTTAAATTAATGCAATAAATATGCAAATATATTTTGAGCTCACAAACATTTTATTTTTTTATTTAAATAATGAATAGGGTAAATTATTTTTCACTCGATTCTTAAATGATTTATTCAATTCCTTATGATTTACTTCTTAAAACGATCAAAATGTCCACTTTAAATATTTAAAACGTATCTATATAAAGATAGAAATAATTATAGCATAATATACCATATTAGAAACGTAACAGAAGCATTTCATCAGATCATGATGTTAAAAGTACTAGACTTAATTTATTTGTTATTTCAGTATGTGTCAGTGGTAATCTGGAATTAGTATCGTTGGTTGCTATGGCAATATTATAGAGCAAATTTTTGTGCAAATAAAAAGTTTTATCTTTCGTTTTTCTTTTTTTTTTTTCTTTCTTTTTTTTTTTGTAAAAAGATGAGAAAAGACGTCAGAAGTATTTCATTTTAATTAAGTAAAGTAGAGAGCATGACAGAATATTATACTTTCTGGTAGAGTCTCTTAACATTTGTGGTGAAGAAGTACGTGATATTAAAAAAAATTTATAATTTTATATAAAGTATTAATAATATAACGGATGGAATTTAAAACCAATGGAAGATCGTTAAAAGCTCTCTTGCATGATTATGTAACCAGATTTTAGCTGATATAAAATCAGTTTCGAAGAAAGAACTGGGATGATTTGAAGTTCGTCTACAGTGGCTGGAAGCAAAAATCTCTCTAATGGAAAACAAGTCCATTGCTGAAGCATAACATTTCAACTTCAAGCAAACTCAAAACTGGAGGTAGATACGAAGAATATGATGCCGTTTTCAAGGAATAGGAAGATTGTGAAATAATTGAATTAGTTCCCCACTCTGAAATTGAAAATATTTCTGATTACCTGCCACACAGAGGAGTTTTTAAAAGATCATTCTACAACTGAGTAAGACCTGTATTTGATGCATCTTCTCACGGAAAAGGCTCCCCTTCATTAAACGATTGCCTGGAAAAGGAGATCAATCGATTAGAAGAAATACCGCCACTGTTGATGCGATTTTGAATAGATTGCATTTTGATGGATTAGTGTAGTATCTGACATTTAAAAAGCTATCCTTCAAAACATGAAATCGTAGATAAATTGATACTTGCTAAACACTTAAAATTTTTACACGCTGGAGTACAATTTATATTAGATAATAACAGGAAGCAAGAACAATCCAAAGTTAGATTTTAAAATGCATCCGATAGAAAAGAAATCGTTAGCATTAGAAGTCTCTGGAGTTGATCTAGGAGGCCCACTTTATTTGAAAGATGTAATAAAGTCCTGGATTCTCTTGTTTACTTGTGCCGTATATCGAGTCGTTCATCTGGAGCTCATTCAAAGCCTGTCAACAAGCTGTTTCTTGTTGGGTCTCAGAATATGCGTTGCTTGACGCGTATAACATAGGATAATATAAAATGACTATGGAAGCAATTTCGTTGGAACAGATAACTTATTAAACACGATTGATTGGAATAAAATCATTGGTGATTCCTCAATATTCAGGATACAGTGAAATTCAATCCATCCACTGCAGCATGGTGGAAAGGAATGGTTAGAATGGTAAAAAAATTAACTATTTTCTATTAACTAACTAACTAAATTAACTATTTAAAATGGCTAACTATTTTCTGTGTGAAGTAGAAACTGTTGTCAACGGCTGGTCTCTTGCTTACATCTCAGAAGATTTACTTCCAAGATTTACTTTCACTCTTCCCATGCATGTTTATTCAAGACGTGCACACCATTGGTATGCCTGATCTAACCACTTCGACAAAGTTAACATCAACAAAAGATGGCTATATCAGAAAATTTTGAGAGATACATTTTGAAGAAGATTCAGAGGCGAATATCTTAGTCTTCTGGTACAAAAACCAACGAAGTACAAACATCTAATGAGGGAATTAAAACCTGGTGATATAGTTTCAGTATGCTATGACAATAAGACGAGAATAGATGGGCATTTGTGTCGGATCGTTTCCACATTTCCAGCGAAAGACAAGAATATCCGAATGATGAAAGTAAAAACAGTTATTGGTGATATCGATAGACCAGTAAAAGCGATTTATCCATGTTTAGCAGCCAAAGATTTATCGTTGGTTGCTATGGCGATATTATGGAACAAGTTTCTGTGTAAATTAAAAACTTTTATGTGCCATTTTTTTTTTGTAAGGCGAGTCACAAGTATTATATTTTAAATAAATAAAGTATAGAAAATGAAAGATTATTGCACTTTCTAGTAAAGTCTCTTAACACATGAAGTTCAATTAAAAGGAAGTGCAAACAAACACGTTTCATGTAATCATGATGTTTAATTGAAAGGAAGCATAATAAAATTACATAGAGTTATGTAAAATTTTTTATGTTTGAGCAAATTTAGTTTCCTCAACGATATCTAATTTCCACTTGAATGAATGAACAATTTTATCTTTCATCGAAATGGCAGTCCAAATGCATCATAACATCAATCGGTTTATATCTCACGGAATAGTAAAGATATGACCGATATTTATTCTATTTCTTTCATTTATTCCTCCCAAAGTGTTAAATACTTTTCTGAACCTATCCATTATATTTTACTCTTAAAGCCGGTGTTGAACAGATGACCTATATTTGGGCTTACGGTTATCAATGTCTATACCCTAGTAATGTCCGTACACTTGTAATTCTTAGCTCAATCCAGAAGACAAGGAAATTCTTGCATCAAGCATTGGGACAATCTAGCCTTCAATGAGGTCTTTTTGATGGTACCTTGGCCAAAGAATACCTCGCCAGCGATGGTACTATCCCGCATTTGCGTCGCGTGATGTAGATCACTAACTATTAATCTTACAGCAAGGGATTCTAACCTATGATCTGTCTATCAATGATGATGTTTTATATCAATACTGTGGTCAGTACAACCCAGGAGTAGAATTCGTATCAACCACCCACCACTTGGATTTAAACCTTAGCCACCTCATTGGGAGAGGAAAATGCTCTATACCCTGAGCCACAGCGTCACTTCATAAGATATATGTAAAAGTAGGCCGGGGGCGCAGTCCATAATGACGTTCCTTACTTCACTAAAAGAGAGATGTGAATCGTGAGTTTGATCCTGCCAGCAGACAAAACAACCAGCATCTATACACAAAGTGCAAGTTAAATTTGTTATGGTTTAAAGTTGGTTGAGGTGCGGAAGTGGAAAAAAGGGGGTACCAGTTCAGGTTCCGTCCACGTCAGGCTCAAAATGAGCTGGCATTCCTACTACGACCAATCTTAGATTGAGTTCTGAACAAGGATAAGTAATGGGTTCATGGTTTGAGGATGTAATGTGTGAAACATATACTTATTATTATTACTTTTTCAAAATGTGAAAAAACCAGCTATCGCTGAGATTCGAACCTGAGGCACTTAATGGTAGGTGAGTGCTCCGTTTCCTGTGCCACCGAGGCTTCAATCAACCATCTATTCATTATTTAATAGATGAATCCATCTATGAAAAAGTGATGTTGTTGTTGACGTATGCCTGTTTAGGCAGAGGGGGTGCGATTGTTCTTGTTTTCCAGTGGCGCCATTTGTGGCCAAGAATTCAACTTCTGCCACACCATGCGTCGCACTCGTTTATAGGGCGGACCCATTCATACATCCATTCATTCATCCACAGATCGTAATTTTGACCTGAATCAGAGAACGATCGATCTCCAATCCAGTGCCCCCAGAGGTATTGATTTGTTATGGGAACATGGAGGATATTGCGACTCGACAGATTTAACGTGCATCTGTCACTTTACTACACGGGGAGTCTTCGGCTGGCTGGGATCGAACCCACAAACTCTCGGACATGGGCCCAGCGTGCTACCGACCAGGCTATCTTGGCCCCTATAGATATAAAAAAAAAATTTAAAAAATAGAAAAAGTGATGCAAACCGTTTAAGAATGTTTAAACTTCCAATCAAAATATAATATTTCAAAGACAACATTCTCGAAGTGCTTCACTCATTAACAAATTATCACATTTCAAAGATTACATAGCAGAATTATTTTTGAGAGAACAGATAAAATTACATAGCACAAAACTGAAATATTTCAAGAACATAAAATAGACGTCATTTGGATTAGCTTTTTTTTAAGATCACTTTCTGGATGTCCTGTGAATTTCGATGGGACTTATATAGTTTATTTTAATTGAACTTAACAAAAATAATTCTTCGGGATAAAAAATACTATTTATACTATCGTTTTTATTATTGTGAAAATACACTATCTGTTTTTTTTTCTTCATAAAATATGCTTTTTATAGTTTAAAACTAAAAAGAGAGTTGAACACCGATGCTTTTCGTAGTTTTTGAAAACCGTCTGAAAGCAAGCCGTCGCCAATTACATATTATCTAGTATCATTCCTTTATCAATTGAAAAAACTTTATCACAGAGCCGCATCTGATTGTCTGTGAAGATCGAATATCAGTCATTGCAAATTATACATTTTTTTCCGACACCCCAAGCAATATCATCCGATTCAAAAATGATTGTCACTTCTCAAATTTCAAGAATTCACTTTATAACGACCTCCAAAATCTTTCATCGGATATCAGAGACACGCTTTAAGTTCTACTTGTTCCTTTTTATTATGGCAAGATCTATGCAGTTGCTGTAAGAAAACGTTCAAGTGAGGCTTAAAAATTGTAGTTCGGTAAAACTTGAAAGCTTTTCAAAAAGAGAAGAGAAACCTCGTGTGGATGATGTTAAAAAAGGAAAGATTCGATCGAAGGAATGCGGTTACGAAATAACAGGAAATAAAGATCCAATCATTTTATGCAAAGTATTTTGAGGAAATACTTCACCCCGAAACTTTCACTTAGTTTTTCATAAGTTTCGATTATCTTGACAGCTATCAGATAATAAAAAAATATTCATAATAATTACTGAAAAAAATATTATTTACTAGAAAGTGTTAAAAATATAATGAAATAAAGATAAGGATAGAATAATTTTATGCAAAACATTTTTCCCCTACAATTTTTCCTTCTTTTAACTTTTTCGAAATTTGAAATATCTAGATTACACTGTAAAAATTTTCCGAATCAAATTACAGTATAAAGCATCGGCACTTTGACTGCATCATCCATAAAATCCATTTTACTGTGCATTCCATTTTTACTCCAAAATATTACACCAAAATTTTTACAATAATATTCATTTAATTAATGTGATTCAGTGATTTTACGATAGTTTTTACGATAAAAATTATAGTACATCAAATTTCTTATTCCATAACATGCTCTGGTAAAAATGTATCATATAGTAAGAAGTATCGGTATCCTGAGTGCCGGTACTTTCTACAGTAGTTTGAGTGCATTAGTATCCAAGAATTTTAGGGGGCATGCTACTTTCAGGGGGAATATGACTTAGAAAACTTTATGGGGCACGCTAGCAAAATTTTCGGTTAGAGATTTTTAGAGGATCGTAAAATAACGAAATTAGCATTAAATACACATTAAAATTAAAAACATGTTTTGATTCGATAATGAAGAATTATTTAGCTTTTACTATTTGTTATTAAAACAGCTTTGTTATTGAAATTATTTGTCTTGAAAAACATTTTGACGATGGAAATAAAACACCGTAATACACAAATTACGATTTTAACTGCGAACCGCGCCATCATCTTCATATGAATTTGAAACTTTTATATATATTTAATACTATTAGTATATTATTATTATTTTAAGTTTTTTATGTATATAAACTTTTATGATATATTTAATAAATCATATATTTTTTAAATTATTATTATTATTCGGTAACTTTAATCACTTATTATTATTTTATTTTTTTACTTTTATCTCACTTTTCCTTAATTTATAAAGAAGTTTTGGATATATTAAGTTAATTTATTTTTATAATTTATATTTTCTGTCTGTCCTTCGTTCAATAGTTCAAAGGGATATTATCAAAATGCAATTAATGAAGTTAATAGTTGATACTTTACGAAATATGATATATACTATATTCGTTTGATAGTAATTATTAGTCTATAAAATATAAACCACTGATTGAATTTCGATATATTATTCACTCACTATTAGTTGCACTGAAAAACATAGGTGATAGATTGAAGGTTGACCTGATAAACGACATTACTTATTTCACTTTTCATATAACTGCCAAAGAAAGTATTTAATTGAAACTGAAAAAATGATATATTGAACTTATTTTTATGCATACGCTTAAAAATTTTACAGATGAACTATATTTTATCGAAATTGGAGTAAAAAATATTTTTAGGATAGATAAATACATTGATCATTAGATATATTTTGAAGAAAATCCAGGAATCAAAGTGTATCTTAGCAAAAAAAAATTTAAGGACTTAAAATCAGTCTCAAAAAAAATTTTTTTTTATTTTATTAATTTTAACTTTTTTTAATGGAATGTTAAAAAATTTTTGACTTTTAAAGTAGGCGGTTATTCAAAAAAAGCTTGGAAACCCATGATCTCGACAACAGTCATTTAAAAATTAGTATTCATTAAAATAATTGGAAAATATAGAAAAGAAGAGAAAAACAATGCTGAAATGCAAAAAAATACGAGAAATTACTGAAAAAGAACACATAGTAAAGTAAAAATATCGATAAATCCAATTATTTTTTACAAAGCATTTGAGATAATGCATCACTCAAAAATTTTATTATGTTTTTCATAAATCTAGACAGTTATGAGAAAAGAAAATATATTTTAAAAATATTTTAAAATACTGTAACCAATAAAATGACTTTGAAAAAAAGTATAATGTGGGAAAGCATTAAAACAAACATGTACTGAAATAAAGGTATAAATAGATCCAATCGTTTTATATGAAGCATTTTGAGATAGTGTATCACTCAAAACTTTTATTATGCTATTCATACTTCTAAACAGCAATGAGAAAAAAAAATACTTTTAAAAAATATTCGAAAATATAGTAACAAACAAGAATAGTAATGTAAAGTTACGCAAAACACGAAAATAATAATTCTGAGAAAGTACTAAAAAAAACATTTTAAACAAACAGAAAATTCAGTAGATGCTAAAAGATTGGGAACATAATAGAAAATTGATTCTCTAAATACGTAATGTAGTGCGGTTTGAGGGAACGTAAAATATTTCTTATATTTATGACATAAACCAATACCAAAGATACATAAAAAAATAGAAGTTAAATAACATTGTTATAATTTTAAACCCAAAATACGCGTTAATTAATATTATTGAAACTCTAAAATAAGCTTTTGCCATTTTTAAATAAATATGGATACTTAAAATTCTAACAGGCAATAAAACCAATCTACTGTATTTAGTTCTAATCTCTAACCTCTTCCTCATTAAGTATTTAGTTCATCTTTTACACCTCTGCATTCTTACTAATCAGTTATAAGCCAAAAGAAAATTTTCATCCACTATTTCCATCAGGTTTTCAAAATCTTATTCAGTGCAAGAGTGCTGAACTGATTAAGAATAAATATATACATTTTATTTGAAAAGAAAAATTATCACATTAAAAACTAGTTATAAAAATATGCAACATTTAATATATGTTAAGAGTAACAATTTATTACATTATTTTTAAATTTCACTAGAATTCAGGAATAAAAATTTAAATCCTTTTTATTTTTTGATTAAAGCTTGAACTAATCCCATAACTGGTCGCTTAATTAAGTTTTTTTTATTAAAAATACTATGATTTAAATAATGGTCTTTTAACTGTAATTATCACATACAAAGAGGACACTAATATTCCATTGCAACAAAACTACTTAATCAAATTAAGTAGAACTGTAAATCTTAACTAATTAGATGCGGGAGCTAAAATCGAAAAAAATTTTGAAGGAAATTTTCTAAGCAAATTGCTCATTAAAAAGAGTAAAATAAAAGGTCTTCCCAACTGAAAAATAAGGTAAATGTTCTTAAACAATAAGTTTCCTTCAAATTGTTAAGGTCTTATTTTAAATCATTTATGCATGCTTATCAATATTAAAATTAGTTCATATTTTCAAAGATGATGAAATAAATGAAAAATAAAATTAATTAAAAATAAATAAGGAATATTTAAAATGTTTTCGATAACTTCTTTAAAAAAAATTGAAATTGTTTTAATTCAGATCCAAAATTACAATTTTCCAAAATTTGGTCATTCATTTTTTGTGGAACTGTTAAAACAATACTCTTAGCTGTGTTTTAGGAATCAGAAAAGGAAGGTTGCATATAACATGCATTTATAACTCTGAGTATTGACCACTTTGATAGCCAAATGTGCCAAGACCTACATAAAATATTGTACTCTTAAACATTTTCATAAAAAACTGAGAATCAAAAAATGTAGCACAAAGGCATGATAAAATCAAAATATTTAATGCAAAACAATCTTGATTTATTGATTTTTAAAAAAAGAAATTTTAAATCCATTCGAATTTTTTTATAATGTTTGATTAAAAAAAGCATCCAGTAATTCTAATTAAAAACTTTTAAATCTGTTTTTAAAAAAATTGATTTAATGCTTCCTGGTCTGGGAAAATTATTTTTGTTTAAATTTTGTTAGAATAAAATTCTAAGCACTTAACGTGCTTATTTTTATAACCACCCAGTGTGACTTTTCTTGTTACTAAATTATTAAACCTCAGTAAAAATATAGAAATAAAAAAATCTTTTTATTAAAAAATTTTTTTAAAAATATCATCCTTAGATCACTTTTCGAAACATTGCATTAGGAAAAAAAAATTGTTTTTGTTTGCCACTCTTACCACTAAAGACAAATCTTCTCTTTGCATCAATAATAATCACCCATCGAATATAGTTTTTTGGTCGCTTTAATGCCTAAGAGAGTGCGCATCATGTTCATCAGTTTGGTGTGTAGACAAACAATCTAGAAGAAGCCACTTCATCAAGTTCCCAATCCATCTCACAAAAACCATCAAATGTCATTTCACCTGACGCTTCTGAAATCAAGTTGGGGAATTGATGGTACTCTATAGTTGGCCGATACAGATCTAGATTTTATGGGGAATCGCGTACAGATGAATGCCGGAAGAAGAGAATATCTTGGCTTCATATACTTACTACAGAGACAAGTGGAATAAGTCATTAAGAAAAATAAAAGAAAAAAAAAGAAAAGAAAGAAACTGTTCCCTCATTTTCTTCCAATATGATTGAATAATAGCTATATTGATAGAAAAATGAAAAATTATTTATTTAAGAATCTTTATGCTTTAAGAATCGTTAGTGAATAATTCTGAATCGATTAGATAATCCGATTAGAAAAAAAATTAAAATATAAGCATCTTATTCAAACAAAAAAATACTGGGGAATGATACTATAAATAAAAGTATTAATAAAATTCTTCATCAACAATTTTTTTGATTTTATGCACACAAAAAAAGAAAAAAAAATATTGGTGAAAGATAATGAAAGTAAATTATTTAGTGGAAATAATCATATTGAAAGAAAAAGAATAATTTAAGTGTCTTCAGAATTTTTTTCTTCTTGAGAATAAGGAAAATATGAAGTTCGAATGAGCTTATATCCATCAAAATTTAATTTTAAATGGCCAAAGAAAACATTTTCTTTTTTGATAATTTATATTTTAGTTTGATTAACATGCTTCATTAAATATCGGTGTATTGCCTAAGACAAAAATTATTTTAATTATTAATGAAAAATCAAGTAAATATTTTTAATCAGAATGAGTTCAAACATAATATGCAATCATATTTGGACAGTTTATACACAAAAATTTTTTGAGATTCAACTTTTATGTACGAAGAAAAAAAATTCTTATAAAATTACTGCACTGCATGGTAATGACATATCTGATAAAAAAAAAGTCTTAACTAAACAAATTAATAAAACATAAGGCACAAAGGTTAATAAAACCATAATATACGGTATTTAAACCATTCATTTGGTAATTCTGGTTTTTAAAATTTTAGTTCTTATTACCACACATTGAGAAATAATACAAAACTGAAAAGTAAATTAAATCGAATAAATGCTTTTAATGCTTAGCTCCAAGATATTATGATTAATATACCAAATTTTATCACGCAATATAAAACCATATTTCACTATTAATTTCTACCAAAATCATTACCGAAGCACGTCGGTAAAAATTACCAAGCTTTTTACTGCTCCCAAGGCGTAAAGAAATATGGTATATTTTGCCATATTCTGGTAGTTTTAACCACAATCTTTTTCTTAGTGTAGACAAAAAATGTAAAAAAAATCTTGGAGGTACGTAATTTTTAATTAATCATTTAGTTTTAAATTCTCATAGCTCAATGTTCATTAAAGCGTGTTTCAAACGCAAATATCTTCTTTCTTCTTTCAATGGCAGGCACTGAATTTGAATATTTGCCTATACTTGCCGCAGCCTATTGTTGCTCATTTCGCGTTACCCAGTGGGCACCTGTGAACCAAAGTCACGGAGGCGAGCAACATTGCCCACGCCACACTGCCACAAACCCGTTTATAGGGTGGGCCACATTCACACATCATACACACAACAGAGGACAGCACAAAGAGAGAGAGAAACATCCATGCCCAGAGCGGGATTCGAACCCGCAGCCTATGGCTTCGCAGTCAGGCACGCTAACCGCTCGGCCACCTGGCCGGCTCAAACGCAAATATACACTCGTTTGATTTTTCATCTGAAAAAGACTTTACATCTCTACTAAAAAAAACATATTTTTTAAAAGTTTTAATGAGACGTTTTTTTGTTTCATTTATTCCATCCGCGTTCTTTAAACTTTAAGCATTAATCACATTTAAAAATAACTTTTCTTTTTTTTTAAAAAAATAATTGCCTTCCCATAGTCTTTTAATTTTTTTATAACGATAAATAAGTTTGCATGGAAAAATAATTTACAGTTGGTAACAGTTTAACTTACAAAAAGAAAATAAAAACTTAATATTTATAAACTGAAACAATATAACTTTTTTCACAAAACGATCAAATAAAATAAACCTTAAAAATTTTTCAGGTTTACAGGAAATTTTCTCTCTGTTAGAAAAAAATTGACGAAAATTAATATACAAAATTAATTTCTAAAATCTTCTAGTTATAACAAGGATAGTTCAGTTAGTTAGTTTTTTTTTCTTTGCAATTAACGAATTACATCAAATCAAAAAAAGGTTGTCTGCGTCGATTTATTTATTTATATTATACATTTAAAATTCTTATAAATAGTATTAGTTTATATTAAATGAGTTTACATGATTTCTATTTTGGTAAATAATTTTCGGATTTCATAAGCTAAAAATGTTGAGACATTTTATTTTCAAGTAATTATAAAAAAAAAATTCCAACAACTAGATAATGATATATTTTGACCCCTACCCCCTTTTGAAGCGTGTTGAATCATAATACCGTAGAAATTTGTAAAATCCTTATAAGGTAAAGTTGAACCATATTATGGTATTTCTTAAACTTCATTACGCGATGCTATGGCTGAGTCTTAAAAGAAACATAGATCAATTTAGCACTTCAATGAGGTTGCAAATATTTTTCCACATTCAAGGTACCGATACAATTTTCAACCTTAAGCAGATTTTTTTGAAGTGTGTGTTTATATTGTGTCATATTGTGTTTGTGAAGTTGCACAAGTATTGTGACTTTAACTCATTTTGTAGTTGTACCATTTATACTCTAACTCCTATTTTATTGCATTTTCTTGGAAGAGCGGATTTTGATATGATCAATCGAGTTTTTTCTCTCTTTCTTTCTCTCTTTCGCAGTTTGACCGAAAGTCGAAAAAAGGCATTAATCTATCGATAGCAGAATTTACTACTTAATCGGTAAGAGCTTCTCAAAACCGTTGAATGATCTAAGCTGGGAAGAACTTCGAAAAGGACAGAAACTCCATAAATGAAATAAGTAGTGAAAAGGGAAAAACCAAAGCAAAAATAAAAAAAGCAAGAAAATAAGATACATAGATCGCGGAATTGGATCGTCTACATTTGCGGAAAAGCGCAAATCGACGTCCGCAAATTTTGCTTCTATGTTTTCCAGAATGATTTCTGGAAAAGCAGATAAGGGAGAATGTCTGAAAATGAGGTCTGTCAATAGAAAGAAAAATTGGTGAATGGTTTTAAACGTAGAAACCTCCAATCGTTCCATCATCGGCTAAGAGAGGGAAATCATTTTCTTCCTAAGGGAATATTCCCATTTGAGTAAGCTTTTCGCGTGCCGATTATTGGCAGGATTACAAATGCGAAATCTCAGTATATTATCCGCAAACGGATCAGTTCATGATGGATTCGCAATAGCTTGGTATATTAGGAAATATGAGAGTATTCTTACCCAAGTGTGTCGTTTAAAATTCTCCGCAAGAGCTATTAGTGAGTCGCGCAACAAAATGGGCTCATAAACCATTGTTGCTTTCCAGAAGGTGTTTATTCAATTAGTTGAATTTGGAGCGAAGTTCACCAGTTTTCTCAAAAGTCATTTTCAGAAATAAGTGGTGGAAACATGCTTATTAAGACGGTTTTTCTGACTTTTATTAGGTTGCTGAGGATGTTTAAAAATAAATGTAACATCGTTATAAAAATGTTCCTTTTATAATTCTTGAAATATTTTTATTTCTTTTTTTGGATGTTTTTCCGAATTAAACTGGATACTGAAATTTATTTTTCTTTTCGTATTTAAGCTTAGAAGATTTTGAGAAGTATTCGTTGTCTTATTTTTGTAACAAATTGTGTTGCATTTTTATACTTTTGTTAAGCACCACTAATTAAAAATAGTTAAGAAGTATTACTCGGGATATTATTCGCAAACGGATCAGTTCATGATTGATTCGCAATAGCTTGATATATTGGGAAATACGAGAGCATTCTTACCCTAGCGTGTCGTTGAAAATTCTCCGTAAGAGCTATTAGATTTACGAAACAAAATGAGTTCTTAAGCCGTTGTTACTTTCCAGAAGATGTTTATCTATTTAGTTGGATTTGGAGAAAAGCTCACCAATTTACTCAAAAGTTGTTTTTTGGAGAAAAAAAGTTATAAGAAAAAAAGTACTAGAAAAGCAATTTAGGACTTTCTTTAAAACTTTTATTAGGTTATTAAAGATATTAGAAAATAAAAGTAACGTCATAAAAATGTTTTGTAATTTTCAAATATTTTGCACTTCTTTTTTTTTTTGACGCTTTTTTTAAATTGGAAAAGATTGATTAGGAAAGTTAATTTTTTATTCATAGTTAAGCTTGAAAGATAAATGACTGATAACAGACTTCTTTGTTTTACTTTTCAAATAATCGTGTTGTGTTTTTTACTTTTGCTAAGCGTGCAACTTATTCGAAATAATTACAAGGAAGGCCCCTATTCAATCTATTTCCTTTCCGTGTGTCTTCTAATATTTGGAAAAAATTGTATTTCGTTTTGGTACTTTATGATTCTAGTTAAGTAAAATATGTTCTAGGCATTATTAAATGAATTTTTGAATATTTTTTTATATTTTGTGTTAATCTTAGCTTTTAAAGCCATTTTGTCTATAAAACATGTAATTAGTGATGATTTTTTTATGTATAAAGTTTAACTTATGATGTAATTGTTTCCTTTTTATTTTTAGCCTATTCTGTGTAATTACTTCCTTTTTAATTTCTTTTATTAACTGTTTATCTCAAACAACTTAAATTAAAAGTAAAATTATTAAAAACCAAGCATTGTTATAATTATTAATTTTGATATATTATTAATTAAACTAATGTTCTGATTGTATTTCTCAGTATCTTTAATTCACTCTCCTATTTTAATTTATAGATATTATTTTCAGATGTAAAAATGCGAATAAATTTGATTGGAATAAGATAATTATTTTAAAGTTCAGTCACAGGTGACTATAAATGCAAAAGGTGGTAGAAACTCAATTATCTTTTATTTATTTATTATCCCTTTAATTATTGAATTGTAACTACTACTAAGATTTGCATTTCAAATTATTTATATTTAAAACAGATATATTCCTTGCATTCACTTTCAATAGTAATCTGAAAATATATGCCATGTAAAATTTGCTAATTTTAATTTCTTTTAAAAAAGTTTCGCATTTTGATAGTCAGCACTTTTTGCATTTTTAATAGCCCGTGGCAACCCTACTCTAACATCTGATTGCCAAGATCAACTAAGCTTTTTATTCATTTTTCTGTAATCACCACAACGTTTTGTATAATTTATTATAATTTCGTATTACTAACAAATGAAAAGGTTTGAACAGTATTTAACAAATGTGAGTTTCATAAGGATTTAGCAATAGGTAATTTGATTCATTGTTAGTGTAACGAAGAAGTTTATAAGAATCTGGCTATGTATTAACACATAGTCCGATTGCTACAATTAAAACAAGCAAAGAAAAAAGAAAAAAATCAGTTACTTACATTTTATATTCTATTCAGAGCAATAATCTATGTTTAGCAAAATATTGTTTAAAAAATTTTAAGAATTGTGCAGAAAAACTCGTGCCTAAAACTTCAAAGAGGTTAACATAAAATCTATGAAGATATTAAATATCATAAACATTCAAAAATAAAAATAATTATCGAGCTTTTGAAAACATATTGTTTTAAGGAGACTGTTTTCAATTTGCTATTTTTTCATTGTAATGAGAGTTTCTTTATTATAAAATATTTTTCCGTTTTACAAAATCAGAACTATTCCTATGTTTGTGTCTATTTTTTAATTGAAGAAATTAAAATAAAAAAACCTTGTTTTTTCAATCTTTTATACTTTTAGTACTCTACATCTGCTGTGTTTATGAAAAAAGGATAACTTTAGGGCAGAAAAGCGAAAGTTCACTCTTTCAGTTTGAAACTTTGACAATCGATCTCAATTTTTTCAAAGAAACTGAGCATAATTGCATGCATAGCAATTTACTGAAACGTCATAAAGTTTTCTTGTAATTGTTTAAGGATTTTAACATATAAGTTCTATATCTCCTTGGCAGGCTATTATATATTAAGAAAATTTTTGAAAAGGTGTCAAATGTATCCTATTAAAAATTATTTAGAGATATTCTTCAGAATACTGACCTCATACTTACTCTCGGTCTCGGCGACTGGCGATAGTGGGAGTGCTTGACGTTTTTATAAATAAAAAATATTAACTTTTAAATAAAATAAATTCTGCTTTTTTAATTCCGCTATCAATTCGCAAAAAATTTATTCTTAACATTTCTTATAAATTTTTTCCACAAAATAAAATTTTATATAATCAGACAGTGCAAGAAGTGGACCTTCAGATTTTCTCCAGAATTTTTTTCATGAAAATTTTGAAATTGTTTATCATGGTGTGCGCATTAAAAAAAAATTATTTTTATTTCGCATAGTCTGAAAGTTAATTTATTCAAGCTTAAGATTTTTTAGAGTGCTAATTTATTCAAACTTAAATTTAGGTAGATTCAATGAAAATAAACAAAACTATGCAATATTATATAATAGTTTTATTTAACATTTTAGCGTGACTCCAAGCTCTACAAGCTAGTATTATCTTGAAATCAAGTTTTTAAGGTGACAAAAAATTATAGTTTTAGTCAATATATCTTATTTTAGTTTCTTAATGTTCAGCTATATTTAGATGTTGATTAATTTTCCTTTCCGATATTACTCGGTTTCTCATAATCGCTCAAAACCGATTTTTAAAATGAAAACTCGATGTTTACAGCCTAAGCGATCACTAATTTGTTAACTTTCAATCGAGAGAGAACTACTTGTTTTTACTAATATTAATGATGATCCCGTTGGAATTATTGGGTTTAGATAAGTTTTCTAATGCCAGGAGCCATCGAAAATCGCAATTTTAAATCACCTTCAAGAATTCACAATGTTAACAATAATTGTGAGAAAAAAAAATTGAATTTCCGAGAAAATAAATCCTAAAATTACGTTTTTTTTCCTCCCTTTGTATAATATAGCTCCTTAAATAATAACTTGCTAAAGTATTTTTAGCATACTTAATTTGAGGAATCACAAGATTACATATACAGTTCTGTGTGTCGATAAATAATTAAAAGATTTGAAAAATTTGATAAATGTTAAAAAAAAATAATAATAATTTTGGACCCTTTTCCTGCATACTGGAAAATATTTTGTGTAAAAATCTTTAACGGAAGGTGGATTTAATTGGCTTCTCACTTTTATTGGGTCTTGAATTTTCTAAAAATAGATTTTTAAAAAAATCAAAAAATCAAATGTTTGATCCAGAAAAGGATCTTATTTCTATTGAGAGTAGTGAATGATTCGCAAAATTTTAGGAATATTTTGTTGATACAAACTCGCGTTTGCGTAAGATATTAGTAGCTGCAACGGATACATTTACTTTAAAGCAGTAGCGCAAACTTAAAATTCGATAAAATATTGTCAGTAAGTCAGCATTTAAATTCATTTCTGAGTTATTTAAAATGTAGAAGAAAGATCGAATCTAAATAGTAACACATGTTGCTGTTTCTAATATCACTTGCCACACGGGCAAGCCTGCTTGGTAAAACCGAGCAAATTTAAGGCAGAGTGTGCGTTTCTTGTTTTTCAATGGCGCCATCTATGGCCAAGAATCCGCACCCGTTTGTAGGGCAGACCCATTCATGCATCTATTCATTCATTCTTTCACAGATCGTAATTTTGATCTGAATCAGAGAACGATCAATCTCCAATCCAATACCCCCAGAGGTATTGATTTGTTATGGGAGCATGGAGGACTTTTGCGTCTCGACAGATTTAACGTGCATCAGTCACTTTACTACAGGTCTTCGACCGGCGGGGTTCGAACCCACGAACTATCGGACATGGGCCCAGCTCCCTGCCGACCAGGCTAACCCGGCCTATAAATAGTAACACATTTGTCATAGAACTTAACCATTTTTGATACCAAAAAATTATTATCACCTAATTATTTTCCTTCTTTTCCGTTAAACACTATTATTAACTTCATTTTCATAAACCATTCCTTAATTGTTTCCTATAGACATAATTTTAACTGAGTTTAAACTACTCAATTCTGAACAAACTACTTAAATTGTTAGAACAAAATTACTGCTTCATAGACTAAAATACCTATATCTACTCTAAGAAAAGGTTGCCGTCAAAACTATTGGAATGTGGCAAAATTTACTGTGTTTCTGTCTTCATGGGAATACCCAAAAACTCGGTAATATTTACCGAAGTGCTTTGAAAATAATTTTGGTGAAATTAACAAAAAAATATGGTTTTAAATTATGTGATAAGATTTGATAAGTGATAAAACTTGGTAATTTTATCATGATACCTTAGAACATGGCATAAAAACCATTTATTCGGTTAAATTTACTTTTAAGTTTTCTTTTTTTCACTGAATGTGTAACAATAAGAACTATAATTTTGAAACCAGAATTTCTAGTGAACTGTTACCTTGTGAACGGAAAAATTACCAAATGAATTGTTTAAATATCGAAAGGTCATTTTCATATAGTACGGTCATTTTACCGAAATTTTTTACTCTATGTAATTCTCTTTTTTTTTTCTCCTCAAGAACTAGCAATAACTTGTTGATGTGATTTCGAAATGTTGACAAATTTTAAGGGAGGCATGGTCAAGTTCAATGAAGGAAACTGTGACATTAGGTCACAGCCTAATTTATAAATATCCTGTTTTTTTTAATCAATAATACTAATTCTTTTAATTTTGTAATACACGTTTTATTTCATCATCTTTCTTTAGCCCCTTAAGCGGTAGCGCAATTTGGACATTCTCCCCCTAAAATTCCTTACCAGCTCCTTAAAGAGCCCCTTTATTTCGAGAAGTTTCCACCCTTTTTTTTCTGAGAATTCCACTGGTCGTCGGCATCTTTCATCTCCGCGTGTTTGTTGTGTTTCTCAACCGTAACTTTTAACGCATAATCAATTTTTCGTCTCAACTCGTGATTTTTAGATAATTTAACTTTAACTTGCACAACATGCACTACAACTTCAATTTTAAGTTTTTGTATCTTATAAAAAGGAAGAGCGCGAAAGACGGATAGCTTTCGATAATTTGATGTCATACAATTTGCTGCCCTCCGCTTAACGGAGTTTTTAACATTTTTTTGCTCCCACCTCCCTAAGGTGGAGAAGCTTTTTTTCGAAGGATGGCTTCCTTGCGCCATCTTTATCTGATGTTGGGCTTTGTTCTCTGAAAATAACTCAAGTAGCTGTTAATAACCATGCTGTCCTTTTCATTGTCTCTGATGAATGCTTACTAAAGGATTTTCCTGATAAATTGAATTAATGCCTACTAATGAATTTTCCTGATAAATTGGATTAATGCTTACTAAAGAATTTTCCTGATAAATTGAATTAATGCCTACTAATGAATTTTCCTGATCAAATTGGATTAATGCCTACTAAAGAATTTTCCTGATAAATCTCCAGCTTTTTTTATGATGATCCGCTGACCAACTACCGTCAGGGATGGAAATCCTTCTCAGTCATTTTCAAACTCCTGTTCCAGTCATCACTAGTTCCACCTTCTTGGGATGTGCCATTGCTGATTTCTAAAATGATGTCGTGCCTCAAATGTGATGATTTTTTTGAACATATTTTTTCTCCAATAAAACAACAAGGAATTTTTTTAAAAAAAGGAACTGGACTGCTTCATTTTCAATAACCAAAGTTTTGTTTTTCTGTTTGTTTCATCCTGCCTCAGAGAACTGCTCTGAAGAAGAAGGTATGTTTTTTTGAATATACTTGTTATCTTCTGGAACGTATTTTTGAAGAAGAAAATTTACTATTTTTCTGGGTTAGCCAAACTTCGCAAATGTACCACTAACTATGTTTCACCCGGCCATTAATTTTTTTAGTTTTTTTTATTTTCTAAATTGTTTTTCATTTTTGCAACTTTTTCATTTTTATTCTATACCCAACCGTAACAGGTCATCTGGTGCCGTTCCGCTTTTCGGTTGGTGTATATAGTTTTTAACTAAATTTATTTTGACCAGTGATTTCAAATTAAATTTTTTTACTATGAGTAATGTAAGATATTATTATTCAATGTTTAATACAATTAATTTCAATAAATTTCTTTAAGTTTGGAGTAGGAAATGAACTGTTTATTTCAATAGTTTTTGATAGAATAGCCAGATAAACAATAATAAATTATGCAATGTAATCAAATTTTTTAATAGACTTTATATTTTGATTGGTTAATTAATATCTTGTTTTGGTTATTTACTAATTTGTTTCATACAATAACCAAATAGATAATTTTTTAAGTTGAGTTGATAATAATTATTTGTCATAATTTCTGTAGTTGAATATTACAATTGTTTTATAATAGTGATTAAAAATAACGATTTTGATTAGGATGATTAATATAAATATTTTTGATTAAATAATAAGTAGTAATTGGATAAGGTTTGGTAAATAATTTTTCACATAACAATTTAAAAATAAGATTCCTTTTATTCTATAAAATTGATGTTTACATAAATTATTTGAAAAATAAAATTTTTTCACAGCAATTGGTTAAAATAATAATCATTACTTAATATTTGGTAAATTCTATGTGTACTAAAAATTTTGCTTATTATGCTTTTGAATCAGGTCATGTTTAATAATTTAATTGATTATTTTGTTGAAAGGTTATTGAATTGATTTTTAATATGTATTGCCAATGTCTTACTCTCCTATATTGCTAAATTATTAGTGTTCTAATATATTATACTACAATTGATTGGTTTTTGAAAATGTTTGGGTATTTATTTGCACTTTGAAATAATTAATGACAATATTTTTTTTCTAATGGTTGATATTTCTTGTTTATGCAAGTATATCGTTATATGATTAATTTGAAGGGTTACCTAATTTTTTAATTGTGTTTTTCTTGATATTTAAGTTTATACATTATTTTCATGAGGTTATCAAAAGGTTACAATTAGTAATAATACCTGTGTAATTGATACTTTTATTATTTAATTTTTTTTCATTAGATGACCCCAATTCAAACCCGTAATAGAACTTATTCTAATTCAATAATTATGCCTGATAATTTTAACAATATCACTATCCCTAAGGTTTATCCTTATAGTTTAACAAATAATTTTTTTGACAATAATTTTTGTAATTAACTTATTGATATATGTGTGACGAGTGTTATTTGGGCGTCGTTGTGTGTGATGCTGGTCGTTACATATCCGTGGAACAGCGGGGTCTTGTAGCAGTTGTTATACAATATCAATGACTTTTGCATTTATAAATTTATTTCTTCTAACTTTTTAATGTTTCTAATTTTACTAATTTGCTTTTAATTGAATGAGGTATTCAAAAATGAAGGGGTTTTTTTTAATGATGGAGGATGAGCAGTTTAATTTTGGATTTTCTTGTGGTCATTTTTTATCATTTTTTTCAAAAAATAATTCTCTTTCCAAATTTTTTATTATCTAATGTTCTCAAATTTGGCTCTCTCCCAATTTTTTTATTATGTCATGTTCTCAATTTTAGTGAATCAATGTTTTGATGTAAGATTTGCCAAGCTTATATGTTTGAATGTGTTACGATTTTCTTACTGGAGTATCTGATAATTTAATATTTACTTGAATTATTACAAAAAAAATTTAAAATATTTGGGATAGTGAATTTCCTGAATCGTGTCTGGTAATACAGATGCCTCAATTATTATTTGGGATTAATTTATTAAACTAATTGGGAAAAATATGTCCCGATTGCTCTGGGTAATACCTGAGCTCAACGATTTTTGCTGGTAAATTAAACCAGAAATTTTTTTTCTTTTACTTTTCCCTGGCCATAAGAGAGCCAGACGTTAATTATTAATTTTAGTTTCCTGATCAAATATGAATCAGAAGGTATTCCTGGTCAAAGAAACCAGAAGATCAATTATGATACCCTGGTCAAAGAACCGGATGATATATATGACATATATATATAATAATAATTTTAATTAAATAAATACTAAAAAAAAAAAAAAAAAAAATGATTCGAGTCAATTGTTAGATAATTGAATTGTTTTGATGCTCTTTGAGGAAAATCTTTTGCGTAACCTTGGAATATCCATATGTTAATAATTACTAAAGTACATAACTTTCACAATGTTACCTTCACTGTTAATGTTAAACTAATAATTAAATGTCTTTTGAGGTTAAACATTTTTTTGCTTTGTTTGAGAACATTCTTTCATTTGTGTTGTAATAATATGAAATAATCATCAAAATCTTTCATAATCAATAATACATTGATTAAGTAATCACTAATTTCATAAACGAACAAATGATACAACGTTGTTCATGTCTAACTGATTGCAATTTTTTTTAACAAATATTTCATGTTAATATTTGTATTTTTTTAAATTACGTAAACACATAATTGTAATTAATTGATGACGTCTGATTTTCGAATGCCAATTTTTTTGTTTTTCGACCCTGTAGTTCTGTACAGTATTTTTTTTTCCCTTTTCTAGTATGTCATAAGTAACTATTATTACATACAAAATTTTTTTGGATTTTTGCAGAGTGTGAATTCTCTTTGCATTAGTAATGTATACAAGTACACCTCATTGTACATCTCAAGGTGTCACAACGGTTGTTATGATTTTTTTATTGTTTTGTGTTATGTTGTTTTATACAAATTGTTGATGCTGAGTTTGTTAATTGTATATTGTTCAGCAATTTTTGTTAGGTAATGCTTTCCGTAAGCAATGTGTCAAGGCCTTGTTTTGTGTTTGTTTTGTTTTTAGCAGTTTTTTTGGTCAAAGTTCTGTGAGTCAATTTGTTGTTTTTAAGTGTTAAAATTCCTTGCAGTTTTTGTTAAGTTTAATGTTTTGCATAGGCTTTTCCTGTTACAACTAGTAAATTTAATTGCAAATTTTTTTAAATTTTTTTTCAAGTCTAAAATTAATAATTTTAATGCACTTATTGCTCTCACTAATGACTTTGATTTGTTTCAGGTATACATTTTGATGTGTACTAATTTTTTTGTCGTTTTAACTCGGATTACTACTTATCAATCTTGTTTGATTGGTTTCAATTTTTTCCTCAAAATTCACTTAATGGATTGATGTACAAAATGTTGTACAAAGTTTTCTTGTTCGTTTAAGCTCGGAGTATTGTCAGTCTACAATGGTAGCCTGATTTTTTTTCGTTTGTTTGCAATTTTTCAATTTTTTTCATAATAATTTCCAGCAAACAAATCAATTTTTTTTCAATTCCTTCTTACAAGGAATAATTTGAGTTAATGTCCGTTATCTCAACAATTGCTTTTCCACTATTACTAAGTGAGATTTTTTTTTTTGAATAATCAATTATCCATTTTACCTCCTTAATGTTATTTTCTTTGGAGAAGATTTTCTCAGTCTACTTCATGTAGCCTGAATTTTTTTTAGACGGGTGTTATTGCACTTATAGGCATTCACATGCATCAAGGCATATGTTGTTCAAGTTTAATTTATAGTACATGTGTTGACGATTCATTGTCAAAATGTTTGTTTTCATGTAGCAAACAATTAACCCTCCTGGCGTTTCCCCTCTCTCTTATATTCTTACTACAAGCGGCAGACACATTTTAGAAAGATGCCACGAAAAGTGTCGAGGGTCGGACAAAAGGTATGCTTTCCCCTTTCCACTTCAATTTGTGGTTAAAAGGGGTGATTATCGGTCTAGGAGGTCCAGGTGGATCATGACAGTTTGATGGATGAATCGCGTATGTGATTCACTTTTCCGAAAGTCATTTTTGAACTGTGGTCAACATTGCACTTTCCTCTGAAATATCAAGCAATGAAGAAGACATTTTTACTGATAAGATTATTGCTTTTAGGTTAAATTACACTTTTTCTTGTCCTTTGAACTTTGACAATGATAACGTTGATATATAACATCAAAGGTTGTTATCAATATCCCCTGTGATGGTACTGAATAGGTTCTTTCTACTGATATTTTTTCCTTCCTAGCTCTTTTGACTTCTGTGATTTTCCAGATACAATTGCCAAGTTTTAAAAAAAAAATGTGCATCCTTTTTAATTTACTTCAGTTCTAAGTTCATGTAGGATGAGAACAATTTCGTTGATATACGTGTTAATAACAAATCATATTTACCTTTTTAATCCACATTAATGATATCTTTGAATTTAAAAAATAATTTATAGTACTTATATAGTACTTATATAATAGTACTATAGATGCGAAATATAACGTCAATTCAGTGGATATTATATTTTCATGTATAATGGCTCTTTTTCTTTGAGAGGGAGAAAAAGCTTTTGTTGAGCGCTACTGTTTCAAAACGAAATATCCATTTTTAATTCATCGTTTACGCGATTGAGTAAAAATTGTTAGGTATTCTAATAGAGATTTATAAAACTTCAAAAAATATGAATTTCTATTTACACTAGTAGTTATTAAGCAAAACTGCATTTTTCATTACATTTTTTCATAGTAAAAATAATATTAAGAATGAAAACATATCAAAATCTTATTACATTTCGCATGCAAGGAATAAATATCAGTACAAGAATCATTGCAAGAATATTTTTTCAAGCAAAGGCGGGATCAGGGGAGGGGGAATTGCTCCCCTGTCGGGCATGCCCCCCCCTCCCACGGGAAAATTTTAAAGTCTCGTCCGGAAAATAGTCTGGTCACATTTTTTTCTAAATTATGTCAAAAATTCTTTTACAAATGCCTAATAAAAAAATTTTGTAGTTGACTTTTTATCTATTTGTTCTTAATTAGTAACAAAAATTAGTAAAATATATTGTAAATTCTATGTAATTATAGTTTCACTTCACTACCCATAACTTTACCTGTACATTGTCAAACTAGAGACTGGATGCGATTAGACATAGGTGAAATTGAAGACTTTTCGAAGTCCCATAGAAATCCTTTCCCACAGACACATCTTCATTTTCTTGGAAACTTATCTTTCAAACTGCTATTCTTTCTTCTGGAGAACTAAGAAGGGGATACACAGGTCCTCTTCTTTGCGAATTCTTTTTTATGTAATGTGTTTATCAATGGTTTATGTGATCACATAATTTCTTTTTGAAATTTTCAAGCAAAATGAAAGTATAAGAACAAAATAAAAAAAATTTAATTTTTTAATCTTTTTTTTTTAAAAATACTATTAATTGAGGAAAATCATTTACTTATTCGGATTCAAGGTTTATATTTTAATGAACGCAATAAATATGCAGTCGGAAAAAAAACAATAACAAAATATTTTTTATTTATTATCTTTTTTATCATTTTCTTAGTAGTAAAAAGATTGTTGATTGAGTCAGAAAAACAATTAAACTGTTCATATTCAATATCCTAAAATATATATCAATCAACCTAACAGATTCTCATTGACTTATTTTATCTACAGTGCATGAAATGGAAAAAGGGAACACCTTGATTAACTTTTGATTTAATCATATTTTCACGTACAGAGAATCAATACCATATTTTAAGTTACGAAAATAAACAGAAAAACGCATTCTGATCTGGATAAACATACAAGTTTGTCTATAGTTTCAGGTTTGTAGATCTTGCTATTTTATTTTATCCGTCGTTGAACAACCGACCCAATTTCAACTCCGTAGCCTTGTAATTTTGAACCAATCCAGAAGACCAGGAAACTCCTGGATAAGTACCCCCAGTGTTGTTTATTTGTTATGGGAACATGGGGGGCTTTGCGACTCGATAGATTTAACGTGCATCAGTCGCCATTTACTGCACGGGAATTTCAAAAATCGTGATTCAGAATTTTTCAACGCATATTATAAATATATTAAATATTTTATAACTATTTAAAACTATATTTTTTGCATGGAATTACCTTTGGAAAAACGAATTTTAACAATTGTATGAAAATTTTTTCGATTCAATCAAAAAGCAAAATCGGTCAAATAAGTCCTGAAAAATAAAAGTAATTTTTTTTTTTTCGAAATTTGGTCCCCTAAATTCTTAATTTTTAGTGTCCATTTCTTGTGACTTAAAATTCGTAACTATGAAAGCAAAAACAAATTTAAATCGTAGAGGAAAGAATGTTTCGCGTTGACATGTGGTAAACAATAATCAATTAACTGTGTGAAAGGTTATTCGTTGCAGGCATATGCCAATATGTAAAACGCTTTTGCAGGGCGAAACAGAAATCTTGGTAGAAAGTGTGCTTTCAGCTTTGCAGTGAAACGAAAACATAGGCAGACAAACAGCAGCCATGTGTTGCAATTTTTTTTAAAAAATGTAAGTTAGTTAATATTCGTTTCTCGGAAGCAAATTTAAAATTTGTAAATTTAAAAATAATTACAAATTTCAGCTATATTGTTTGAATCTTATATTTTCAGCCGATGGACTTACTCTTTTTCTCAAATAGAGAAATTAGCATTTTGCCGGACATAGATGTTCACTTTAAAAGCATCTTTGAAAAGAAAAGGGAATCGCAAGGAGAAATTTTCGAAGTATCTTTGTATTTATTTACAATATATATTAGCATCGAGTCCCCTGATTAAAATAGCCCTTTTTTTGTCCGTAAAATTATACAGTGTAACAATTAAAAAAAATAGAAATTTTGCAATTTTATGGGCATAACCATTTCGAAGTTCCTTCGAAACGGGGCATGATATATTTAGATAGAATACGTGGATGCAAAAAATGTACTTAAAACTTTATTTGAAAAATATTTAAATGAGTCAAAAGTCAATCGATGCATATAAAAATAACATTTTATATTAAAATATTCTTTAAATTTTTTGTTAAATGTGCATGAAATTTCTGATTTTTATTATCGAATAAATTTTGCTTTATGAGAGTAAGAAGTGTCGAATTTTTTTGAAACAGCGGTTACTGCTACAACTATTCTTCATTACAGAAGTAATTTTTACGATTACAATGTATGGTAAATTGCACCATACAGTACAAAATATATCGATAACAGAAAAAAAATTAGATTTAAATTTACATTAAAAGGAATCTGCACATTATGGGTATCAATATTACTGATTTTAGATTCTTAGAAACACACTTGAAAAAAATGTAAAGTATAATTAATTTAAATATTTTGAATTTGTTTGAGCCCCCCAGTCGGGGGAGACTTGACCCCTTGTCGGGCAGAGTCTGGCGCCATCCTTGATTTCAAGAATTAATACATTGATTCTTTGCTATTTTGTCTACTGCTTTAATTTCGTGTGAATGATTTTTACAATATAAATCAAACAATATATATTGTAAAAAAGAGTACGTCACAGTAACAGAATTTAAATATACAAAAATAAACATATTTTTAAAGATTTTTGGTTGTATTGATTTAGTATAATAAATATCAATTAAATTTTTTTCATGAAAAAAATTAACTCTTTGCACCATGATGACATATAGAATCAGTTATTCCAAATATGTTTCTGAGACACCATTTAGAAATATTGTCTCAGACTCAAAGGTAAATAACTATACTTCTAGCTGACAGCACTAATTTTTTCCGCCTATAGAATAGAATACAGTGCATGCAAAATCGGAAAAAAATCGTTGCTCTGCTTTTCTTTTTCTGTGAAAAAAACTGACAATAATTACAACCTGTAAACATGACATAAAAATACTTTGTCATAAAAAAGTACTTCGATTATGCATTATTCAAGGTGCACACCTTTTGTATGGCAATTAAATGACATAGAAAAGAATTACAAAAAAAAAGGAAGATATTTTCAAAATTGGAAATGGTAAATAGAATGAATATGGGATTTTATATTTTTATTCGTTAGTTTATATATTCATTACTTTATATTCTTATATTCATTAGTCTATATTTAATTTTTATAAGTAGGATATGTTTGCTTTTTTTATTTCTTTATAGAACCTAACTTAGCTGGAAAAAAAATTGAAAAAAACTTATGTGTATAAGTATAAAAATCTATTACAATATAAATATTGCTTTCCCCCGAATTCCATTCTTTCATCCCTCTTCAAAGTCAAGAGATAGAAAATGACTGACGTATAATAGGAAATGAGCTATGGGATTGCAAATTCAGGTTTTTAAGTCGAACGTCATCGAACTAGTCACTCCTTCTATTCAGAATAGATAAGGGTAGGATTTCTTTTCTAGGGGGGTGGCGGAGTAAAAATTTTGACTCAAAAGGACAACGAGTTAGGAAAGAATCTCGATTTCAATGTAAACAGTGCAATGTCACTTTGTGTGTTGTACCTTGTTTTGAAGTATATCATACAATTGAGAATTTGTAATTTTTACACATGTTTAAAACATAATACAACTGATATTTTAATTAACATTAACCTGTTTAACATTTTCTCATTTAAATAAATATTTTATTGCATAACTTCGTTTGTATTTTATAAATACTATTTAATTGAATAAAGTAAGCTATATATAAATGAATTTTAATGAAGTTGCTATATTTTGTATTTCTAACGAGGTTATCAGTATAATTTTATCTTTCATCTAATTTTCTTTTTTATTTTTAAATTATTACTAATACATTTAAGCAGATCAAATTTAGGAATAAAGTTTTCGGGATCTTTAGCTTCAAATTTGCAAAAAAATAAAAACTTATTGCACTACTTTTGTAACATATCAACTAATGAAAAGTTGCAATAACATTTTTTTTTTAAAAATTACATTTTTTAAAGAAAAAAGTATTATACGTATTACTCTATGGTTTCAAATTATATGTGCTAAGAAATATTTCGTGTAATAAAACTTGCCTCCCTGTCCACTATATTTACTATTTATAAGAGTAACACTTTAAGAATATTTTATTTATAGTAATTAGCAACGTATTTAAGGAGCTTGTGGGTTATGGATATACTTGAGATTATGGTAGGGCGCAAGAACTTGTTATCACTTAAAAAAAAACATATAAGAGGTTGCATTATGCCTTATAAAATAAATTACACCGTCATTTATGAATTCAAAGATATACAATTCCTAAGAATGAAAAAAAAAACATCATGTCTTTCATATTTATTCCCAAATATTATTATTATTCATCCTAAATTTATTGAAGCTCTTATTTTAAGTTTTATTATTTTCTTGCAGTCGAGAATTTCTCGAAAAGAATCTCAGAAAATACAGTGACAAATCTTCTCTGCATTTCACATTTCGCTAACTTAATGCAACACGTTCTGCTTATTACAGTACGTCCATTTCTTTTAGATCATCTTTCATAGTATTTTTGATCATAAATAGAAAAGAAAGCGAAAGGCGAAACTCACTTCATCCGAACACTTATAAGCGGAGTCTAGATTATATTTACATCACAATAAAGCTTGTTTATTGCTCATTTCAAATGAAACTTCTAAAAACGATTTCAATAACTTAACAAGATCATCACGTAACTAGAAGTATCATTTACTTTTGTATTTAGACCGTCAATAGATGAATATTCTAGTACGAATGACAGTACTGTAATACTTAATTTGATTGTGTTAAATTAATGGAATATTAGGGGGAGTGGAAAGTAAGGTCATTTCGGTGCAGTTGGTATTTGTTACCAAGATTTTATTTTTAATCAACACTGTATTCACCCTCGTTATCAACAACTTTCAAATTCCGGATTGTTTAAAATGTATATCGTAATGTGAGTGACATAAAAAATTTAAAATTTATTTGATTATTTGCAAGGATGAAAAAAAATGTTTGGTATATTAAAACTCACTTAGTTATTTGAAGTTTTAACAACTTGTAATTTTTTTTTACATAATTTATTAAGAAAATTTAAATTTATTATTAAACTTAGTTGTTTTTACTGAAACAAGCTATAAATCGTTTTCTTTAAAATGTATATCGTAATGTGAGTGACATAAAAATTTACAATTCATTTGATTATTTGCTTGGATGAAAAAAAAAATATTTGGTATATTAAAACTCACTTAGTTATTTGGAGTTTTAAAAACTTGTAATTTTTTTTATATAATTTATTAAGAAAATTTAATATTAAACTTATTTGTTTTTACTAAAACAAGCTATAAATCGTTTTCTTTAAAATGTATATCGTAATGTGAGTGACCAAAAAATTTACAATTCATTTGATTATTTGTGGGGATGGAAAAAAAATATTTGGTATATTAAAACTCACTTAGTTATTTGGAGTTTTAACAGCTTGTAATTTTTTTTAATATAATTTATTAAGAAAATTTAAATTTATTACTAAACTTATTTGTTTTTACTAAAACAAGCTATAAATCGTTTTCTTTAAAATGTATATCGTAATGTGAGTGACATAAAAATTTACAATTCATTTGATTATTTGCTTGGATGAAAAAAAAATATTTGGTATATTGAAACTCACTTAGTTATTTGGAGTTTTAACAGCTTGTAATTTTACTAATTTAATAAAACGTATTTCCAAATGAAAAGAATTTCGATTTCCTCTCTATCCATGAAAATGTTTCAATATCATTAAACTAAAGTACAAATAAAACTAGTGTCATAGGTGACGGGATTTTAGACAAACGCTGAGAAAGTCCAGAGCATTACATGAAGAGGAGAGAATGTTTTTAGAGTTAACTTCAATTGCAAGAATTGTTTTGAAATATATTTTGTAAGCAAAAAAAAAAAATTTTTTTTAAAAACAATTAATAACTTTAACTAAATTAGTTAAATATTATAGAAAAGTGGTAATATTAAAAATTCATAAATTAGTTCTTTAAATATTACATTATTATTTAGAGAAGAAATAATTTGCTGCAATTTACACTAAAATTAAATGAATTTTCGAAAATTATTTGAAATTTAAAAATACAAAACGATTTAAAACATTTAAAGATTTAGTATAATAAATTAAGCAATAAATATTGAATAAAATTAAATCTATCGAATAAGTTGAACAAAAAAAAAAATAACCTGTTTATTAAAGGTAAACTTTTAGTTTGAGTGGGGGTTCAAAAATCAAAAAGAATGCAAAATATTCACATCAATTCAAACAGAAATACTATAGCACAGTGAGTGATTTACGATGACAGCTTATACGCCTCTCAATTTGTGAGCAGTAGGAGGTTGAGGGGGAAGGAAATATTCTAGAGGAGAAAAAGACGGGTTCGCCGCTCCAGAGGCAGATCGTGAACCCGTGAAAACACGGGCAAGCCGCTTTTAGCAAGGAAATGAAGCCCGTAATATAACGGGCTTGACGCCAGGAGGGTTAAGATTGTTTTGTGTTTTTTTCGTCCATTTATCAAACAATTAACATTGTTTGGCCATCTCACTAATCAAGATGCAGCCATGTAAAGCTGCTTATATGTATGTGTTGTTATGTGTTACTAATTCTTTGTATGTCTTATGTTTGAGGCACAGCTTTTCTCATTTCAGACCCTTACTATCAAAAGTTTTGATATAGATTGTTATGTAAACATCTGACTATTTGTAAGTGGAGTAGTGGTGAACTGGAGTTGCAGGCTGTTAGAACTTAATTTCATTTATAAATTTTTTTGGATTAATATTTTTTGGCAAAAAAAAAAAAAAAAAAAAAAAAAAAAAAAAAAAAATTTTTTCTTCAAAAATTTTTTTCTGCAGTGGGGGGTATAATGTGACATTAGGTCACAGCCTAATTTATAAATATCCTGTTTTTTTTAATCAATAATACTAATTCTTTTAATTTTGTAATACACGTTTTATTTCATCATCTTTCTTTAGCCCCTTAAGCGGTAGCGCAATTTGGACATTCTCCCCCTAAAATTCCTTACCAGCTCCTTAAAGAGCCCCTTTATTTCGAGAAGTTTCCACCCTTTTTTTTCTGAGAATTCCACTGGTCGTCGGCATCTTTCATCTCCGCGTGTTTGTTGTGTTTCTCAACCGTAACTTTTAACGCATAATCAATTTTTCGTCTCAACTCGTGATTTTTAGATAATTTAACTTTAACTTGCACAACATGCACTACAACTTCAATTTTAAGTTTTTGTATCTTATAAAAAGGAAGAGCGCGAAAGACGGATAGCTTTCGATAATTTGATGTCATACAATTTGCTGCCCTCCGCTTAACGGAGTTTTTAACATTTTTTTGCTCCCACCTCCCTAAGGTGGAGAAGCTTTTTTTCGAAGGATGGCTTCCTTGCGCCATCTTTATCTGATGTTGGGCTTTGTTCTCTGAAAATAACTCAAGTAGCTGTTAATAACCATGCTGTCCTTTTCATTGTCTCTGATGAATGCTTACTAAAGGATTTTCCTGATAAATTGAATTAATGCCTACTAATGAATTTTCCTGATAAATTGGATTAATGCTTACTAAAGAATTTTCCTGATAAATTGAATTAATGCCTACTAATGAATTTTCCTGATCAAATTGGACTAATGCCTACTAAAGAATTTTCCTGATAAATCTCCAGCTTTTTTTATGATGATCCGCTGACCAACTACCGTCAGGGATGGAAATCCTTCTCAGTCATTTTCAAACTCCTGTTCCAGTCATCACTAGTTCCACCTTCTTGGGATGTGCTATTGCTGATTTCTAAAATGATGTCGTGCCTCAAATGTGATGATTTTTTTGAACATATTTTTTCTCCAATAAAACAACAAGGAATTTTTTTAAAAAAAGGAACTGGACTGCTTCATTTTCAATAACCAAAGTTTTGTTTTTCTGTTTGTTTCATCCTGCCTCAGAGAACTGCTCTGAAGAAGAAGGTATGTTTTTTTGAATATACTTGTTATCTTCTGGAACGTATTTTTGAAGAAGAAAATTTACTATTTTTCTGGGTTAGCCAAACTTCGCAAATGTACCACTAACTATGTTTCACCCGGCCATTAATTTTTTTAGTTTTTTTTATTTTCTAAATTGTTTTTCATTTTTGCAACTTTTTCATTTTTATTCTATACCCAACCGTAACAGGCCAGAAACAAATATTAATTGTAACTAAATGCCTCTACCAGTAAAATAGTTTTTTTTTCCTTAAGTAATTCAAAATAATGCAGGTTTTGAACTTTAAAACGTTGCGTCAGGACTAAGTTTAATATTTCAGTTAGAGAGATTTTATACCCCTTCTTTTTACCCCTTCCCCGTTAACTTTTTCCATCCGCGAAATTAGATTATGACAGCGCAATCTCCAACTGGATATTAATTATTTCCCACTCGCGCATTGTGGATTTCAAAATGGTAGGAAAATATTAATAGGAAAAAGAGGGTAGCAAAATCTCTCTAATGCATGACGTCATTTTTCTTTTCTTTTTTTGAATTGATTTTTAAAATGGATTTTAAGTTGTCAAAAAATATAACTTCTCTAACTTAAATGAAACAGAAATTATTTTTATGTACGCTTAAATTCAAAAGAAACTATCATTAAAGAACAATCATTATCATCAACAAAGAAAATTAGTCACTTTCACTTATAATAAAAATAAAAGTTTTAATTACTTTTATTTACATCTCTTTAAAATTTTGTCAATGACAGTACACATCAATTGTGCGGTTGATAATTTTTATTTTTATTTCAAGTCTGATTTGAACGTGGCTTTTAGCAATGTTCCGAATTTTTTTTTTAGTTTGTTCGATTTTTATTTACAAATTTATTTGTATTCAGAAAATATTTCAGCAACTACAATTGCCAAAATCTGCTATTACAGCAAATATGATTTCGAAAAAAATAAAACGATTTATAGGTGTCATAAAATAATTTAAAAATTTAATGTGAGATTAAAAGAAATTTTTATCTTGGAATTACATCTGAATTTAGATACTTTTCAGCATTCTACACAACAGTACCTAAATTCTTAGTATTTCATTGACTTACTCGAATTAAACAAAAACTTTTCATGAAAAATTTATTTATGTATATATAATTCCCGTTTTTCAATATAATAATTATTTAGAAAATATTATAGAGAAATTCTGACCTACAGCATTAATTTGCAAAGGAAAGTTTAATTTCATTTGAATTAAACTTATTGATATAAATGAAAGTTAATTCACATACTGTTTGATTTCTACGTATGATAATACATGATTTCGAAAAAAAAAATCTGCTATATATGTGGTAATTTGCCGAACAAACCATACATAGACATCACAAATAATATGAATGTTTTATTTTTTCTACAAATACAATGAAGATAGAACTATTTCATTTCCTGAAGTTTATTGTGACTTAGAATTTGTTACTAAAAATTATACTGTGCAGTTGTCTTAAAGTTTGTATTGCTTTTATTAACCATCACAATAAAAATACTTATGTTAATTTCAGTTCACAAGTATATATATATATATATATATATATATATATATATATATATATATATATATATATATATATATATATACATATATATACATATATATATATATATACATATATATATACATATATATACATATATATATATATATACATATATATATACATATATATATATATATATATATATATATATACACTGGTTATCATAAATTAAGGAAAATTCACAAAAATCGCGATAACTCAAGAAATTACACATGGAATTTTATGAAACTTACCCACAATATACAACACATAGTAAGGTATTAAACAACATAAAAAGAAATTATCAGACATTAATAGTAGTATAGAAATTAGCACATGTATAAAATAAACAAATTGGAAGTATCGGTTTGCAATAGAAAAAGTACCTTTAATATGGAATATGATTGCCTCTAGAAGCAATACAGCACAAACAGCGATGTGTGATGCTTTCAATTATGCGGTCTATCAGTTCAATAGGAAGTGAGAGCCATTGCTCTTGTAAAGCAGTTGCAAGCGTGGCAAGGGTCTGAGGGGGCGGATTGATGGCAGATACACGCCTCCCTAGAGCATCCCAAACGTGCTCGATAGGATTCAAGTCCGGGGATCGAGCTGGCCACTCCATGCGAGTAATTGTTTCCTGTTGAAGATAATCATCAACAATGCGAGCTCTGTGTGGTCTTGCATTATCGTCCTGTAACAGGAAGCAATCACCAATTGCCCCGGCATATGGGCGCACATAAGCATCAAGGATGTTGTCTCGATAAACCTGAGCATTCACGGTTCCCCTTGGAAAGACATGGAGGTATGTGCGCCCTCCTAAGGATATGCCTCCCCAAACACAGACACTGCCTCTTCCGTATGCATCTCTTTCACGGATGTTTGATGGATGATAACGGGTCCCAGGTTCTCTCCATATCAAATAACGTCTACTGTCACTTTCTAGACTAAACCTGGACTCATCCGTAAAGAGAACAGGCCTCCATTGATCTGACGTCCAGTGGACATGTTGTCGGGCCCACTGCAAACGGTCTCTCCTATGGCGTGATGTGAGCGGCACGCAAATGGCTGGTCGTCTCGCATACAGACCACCTTCGTGGAGCCTTCTGCGCACAGTTGACGTTGACACCAACCTTCCGGTGGCTGCAGCAAGAGAGGATCTAAGATGTGTCGGAGTAGCGGTTCTATTCCTGCGTGCACTTAATGTCAAATATCGGTCATCGGCACTGGTCGTAACAGTTGGCCGTCCTTGACTGAACCTCCTAGATGCCGAATCTGTGGTTTGAAATTGCCTCCAAAGTCTATGAACCACAGATGGACTCACATTTAGCCATCTGGCCACTTCTGATTGACTCTGCCCTGCCTCTAGTCTCCCGATGGCTCTCCATCGTAGTTCTTCAGGCAAATGATGCCTAGAGGTCATTATTACGAATTGGCTATCTCAGATTTTCAATGTCGCAATCACAGTAAAATTTGTGTGCTTTCTCTCAAACTTGGACTTTTATGCTCCAGGCATATGACGTAAGCCGAGTGCAGCGCCACTAATTTGCATATTGCAATTTTACTCAGCTACTCTTAGTGGACAACATATGCAAATTTTGCACGGTTTGGCTTACTTTTGAAAGAGTTATCGCTATTTTTGTGATTTTTCCTTAATTTATGATAACCAGTGTATATACATATATATACATATATATATATATATACATATATATATACATATATATACATATATACATATATATACATATATATATATATATATATATATATATATATATATATATATATATATATATATATATATATACATATATATACATATATATATATATATATATATATATATATATATATATATATATATATATATATATATATATATATATATATATATATATATACATACATATATATATATATATATATATATATATATATAAATATATATATAAATAGATAGATTGATAGATAGATATATGATTTCTGAATTTCGACGGGCGAAAGCTCTGCAATAAGAAGAGTTGATATATTTAAATAATTAGGCAAAAGTTCCATAAAGTTCGTTAAAAGATTTTAGTAAGCCTAATGTTTAATGCGGTTGAAGAAAGAAAGATTAAAAATATATTTTTGATATCGGGTTGTCATTACATTGCATAATAGTTGCGCACTTGCATTGAAATAAAAAAGTAAGTTATAGAAGGAAGATTATAAAAAATGGAACTAGTCATTAGCTCATAGTGTGAGATTGAATAAATGTTATTTAACTGGGTTTTTTTTATTAAAAAAGGATTAAAAAAATTAAAAATTATAATGTATTTTATAAAATGAAGGAAGTTAAAAAAAATGGGAATTATGTAAAACCCGTAATGGCATGACAACAATGTAAGGCAAAATCTTTACTTCAGTAAAGAAAATTACCCAAATTTCAAATCATAAGCCGTTTATGTCTTCGAAAAGATGTAAATCGATGCATCTTTAGATAAGGTAATCGATATAAAGTACTTCGCTTTACATCGCAAAAATAGCCCGATATCTCGGCGTGTGACCTGTTCGAAATTTCGAGCGCAATACTTGAAACGTTTCTATCAATCCATTCAAATCCATTTTGCAACTATATTTATATTTCTCTATGCTTATATTTATCCATCTATCAGATACAGATAGATATGAAAAGGACAAGAAAAGCCTTTTATCGCTAAATTTCGCACGCACATAGTGCGTTACAATTCTGGCTATTTTTTCATATTTCAAGATGATTCGTCGTTGATATCTTTTTTTCTCATGTCATTTGGGCGTTTCTGAATGGTCCGATATAGAAAAGTGCATTTGAAAATTGCTGAAATCCTACACTAGTAAGAAATAAAATCAGTTCTCTCTCTCTCGAATTTTTCTTCTTTTTTTTTGGAAATTTTTTCAATAATGTTTTGAAATGTAACGATTCAGTAAAAAATACTTTTTCAAAAGTATGTATTTATGAAAAAAATAGTTCAAATAACAAAATAAACTTACTTGAAATAATAATAAATTTATTGCCTGGATTTACTTTTTCCGTATTGCTTGGAAAATGTGGCAACCATATATGAAAGAAAAGTTGGTTAAATAATGCTAAGCTTAATAGAAGTTATTATGTGAGGCACCTAATTGCACTAAGTGCACCTACTAATATATATAATTTTATAATAATTATATAATTTTATTGTTTATATTAGCCTCTTTAAAAGCGTGATAACTATTGCTAAAAGAAACTTAGTTCTAACTACGATAAATTTCAAAAAAATAATATCAGTAAAATTGCTTGTTCTAAATTTTTTTTCTCCGAAAGTGTGATAATATTTTTTTTTAACTAATCATAGTTCAATGATTAACCTTTTTAGAAATGATAATTTTATTATTTGCATTCACTTTTTCGAAGATGAAATAATTATTTCTGTAAGAAATATAGTTCAAATAATAATAAACTTATTAGACGCAATAATAATTTCATTGTTTGTGTTTTTCCCTTTCTCGAAAGAGTGATACATATTTCTTAAAGAAATGTATTTCAGACAAAGTAACATTTATTAAAACTAATAATTATTTTACAATTTGTATCGTATTTTTTTGCAAGAGCGACAAGGTTTTTAACGAAAGAAATAACTTAAACAACCATAAACTTACTAGAAATAATATTAATCCTGTTGTTTAAAACATTTGGAGAGTTTTGTTGGAAGAATTCTTAAAATACAGCATCAATAAATACATTTTGACCATGTATTTTACAGTCTAACTTATTTTACTTCAAAGCGTAACTTAATAATCTTTCTATTTTTATTTATATTTCACATTAATTTTAATTTTTTTATCTATTTTATTATATTTCATCGATTAAAGGGTTTTCAGTCGAAAAATATATGTTTGACATGCTCAAGACATGTCCATTACAAGTTCAGTTCTGGAGAATTTAATGCTAGGCTCTTTCTTATCGTATTATTTTTTCTTTATTTTTAATGCGAATATGAGAAACAAAAACTACAAAAATGTGGTTAAGCCATAATATTTCTCTTGAAAATATTACTATACAATGGATTTAAATATTATTTAGCATAAATTGTTACGCTTTTCTCTAAAAATAAACAAATATATTTATCAATTTTATTAAAGACAACTATGCAACGAAACAATAAAACAATGCCTATTTATTAAAAAAATTTATTAACGCAAGTGTAACATGGAAATTTATATTAATTTATTACATTATCGATACAATTATGAATTCATTCAAAATGATATGCTTTTGAAACTGCATAATTATTTTTTCTGTTAATATTTTAAATGATTCACTGTTAAACTGTAAAGAAATGAAAATTTTAGGCTCCTTCACAATATTTCACAATTTTCAAATTTCTAACACTTATAATTGCCTAAAATAAACACGGATCTCACGTCTGCCTCGTTTCAGACATTCGAAAACGAAAAAACTGCCTCAAAACATTTTAAATTTGTCTATAACACACGTTTCGCTTAAAAGACATATCTGTAGGCACTTCATATAAGAATATCGCACGCTCCTTTCAAATGCCTCAACTATATTGCAAGGTCAAGGGGATACTATAAATTTTAAGTTTCCGGAATTGGCAACTAGAATTTTTCTGGAATCAAGAATTACAGATTTAAAAGACAGGTGTCCATGTTACCAGAAGTCTATGCTAATAGTCTATGCTAATAGTTTTCAGAGAAAGGACGTTCAAATATTTTTAAATTAATATACATACAGTATATAGGACTGAATGACTTATGACTGATTAAAACAAATTTTTTCGTCATATGTTTTTTGCTATAGGTTTAAAAATGTTCAATAAATTTAAAGAAAGTTTTTAGAGCAATCTAAAATTAATTACAAATTGCTTTAAATTTGAAAAACAATTCGTTGAAAATTGTGCGATATTTAGTAATTAAACTCATTCTTGCACGCGCGAAAAAAATTTATAATTTATTTTTCATAATTTTATAGTGATACGCGTTTAACGACTAATGAAAAAAGTCCAGTTTGAATGTCTTAAAAATTTTAAATGTCTTAAAAGTTTGTTTTAAAAGATTCAAGAAATTTTCTGAGTAGTTTTTGTACTTTTAAATTGAAACTGAAAATAATAAGAGATTTTCTACAAATATTATTATGTATCATAAGACAAAATTAAATAAAAAAGAATAATATCTTGCAATAAACGCTCGTACACCGAAATATGATTGTATAAGGAAAGAAAGCACGCGAGAAAAAAATAGCAATAGTTTTACAATTAATTTCAAACTGCTCCAAGAATTTTGTATAATTTTACTGAATATTTTTAAAGTTATAATAAAACAACGTAAAACAAAAAAAATTGTTTTTTTTTCTAAAAATGTTCATATCTCCGTACATATTTAAGCAGGGCTACGAAATTTTGAGCAATTATTGCGTATAATAACCGAAATATATTTTACAAGTTACTAATTTATTGCTACATTGCTTGGTGCTTAAAAACACTAGTTTCCATTTGTAATTTATTGTCGGTCCCTCAAACTTCTACAAGCTTTAAACTTTACTGATAAGTATCTGAAATTACATATCCTAAGCACTTCTATATTTATAAAATGATCCGTTTAGTATTTTTTTTAAAATGATCAAAAAATGTGTTAATGCGGAAGTGAACACACACACACACACACACACATATATATATATATATATATATATATATATATATATATATATATATATATATATATATATATATATATATATATATATATATATATATATATATATATGCGTTCAATGTTATTACTTGACTCTACTTAATGCTTACATTTACACTCTATTGAGAGCTAAAATAACCACATAGAGTTTAGAAAACGCCATTAAAGCAGAATTTATTCGGTGTAAAAGCGAAGCCAATGGGAGGTCGAGCACTTGTTTATAGAAATCGCTCCACTTATGTTGCAAAAACTGCCACCTCTCAAAATTTTAGATTTCCACAAAAAACTCTAAAAAAACCTTCAATGCTGCGAGATTTTTGGATGAATAACGCCAACAAATAAAATAAAACATCTGTCATGGTGGAAAAACTGCCCCCAGGCCCCCCACAAACATCAGATATAGCCGAAGGCATGACACTTTTTTCTCGTGGCCTAGACGCGTGCATGTACTCTGTTCTTGTAATGGATTTGGGCTTTCTTCTTTTAAAAAGCTCCCATTCACCCTTTTCTTAAGCAGAAAAAACTTCCGATAAAGGGGCTTTTCACTCTTCCTTTTATTAGTTCCATCTTTTTGCAAAGCTTTTTTCTTTTTTTTCATATTTTTCATTCTTTTGTAATAGATACACACTTCAATCGAAGAAGAACCCCGGAATGAGCCACAATAGATGCATGACGCTCTCTTAAAAATGAAGTCTTTATTAAACGCTTTTAGCGCTCCTATTTTTCTATTAACACCGGCGCTTCGGATGCACATAGCTGACTAAGAACAGAACGGGAATCTTTTTTACCACAAAAGAAGTAAAAAGAATTGAACAAACAGTTGTGATGGAAAAAAAAGGCTTTATACACTGTTAAAAGTTGTTTTTTTAGGCCCCTTTTTTTAAAAAAAAAAATATGTGCTACGAAATTGAATGTAATTGCAAAGACTTAGTTAATAAGAGAGTTATAGTGGTATTTTTTTTTCAAGTAATTTTTTGCTTGTAAGTGTAGATTTTTTTATTATTATTTTTTTATTAAAAAATGGTTAAATGAAATTTATAATAATTAATAACTTTTGTTCAAGTTTACAAAAGGAAAACGATGCTTTTTGAAAACAAAACAATCGAACATTCATAATAATAACGCGGTTAGCTATTAATTTGTTTTCTTTTGTCCACTTATTAAATGTTTAATTTTTTTTCAATTCTAAAATGAAACAAGTTGACGCTGCTTTTTGAAATTTGCACAAGGAAATCGGAAATGATGCTATTAGTTACATATTTGTCAAAAATGATATTCTTAGCAACCAGTGCTTTGATTCCACATTGCTGATCAATAGTAGAAGTGAAGGATCTCTTAAATCATATATAGGTAAAAAGTATTAAACTGTTTCGATGAAAAAAATTTCTATGCGCTGTAAAGAGTTTAAGTTTTTTAATGATTTGGTATTTTAAAGCTTGCTAAGAAATTGAATTTAATTACAGGCTTTCTCAACTGGAGGATTATGGAGGTAATATTTTTTTTCAGTTGACTTTTGTTAGTAACGGGCATCTTGCAAGGGAAATGGTTAAATGAACTTCATAATAACAATACGAAAAATTTTGAATGAAAGGAAATTTTGAAGGCAAAGCAATCGATCAAATAAAATTGTAAGATGGTTACTTAATAATTAGTTCCCTTTTGTTCAATCATTAATGATATCCAAGTAATTTCTTTCCGAAAAGAAATAAGTTGCAGTTACTTTTTGAAATTATTATACGAGAATCAGAAATCATATGTTTCTTACATTCATTTAGTTTACATACAAAAAACAATTAGTTATGAATTTATCGGAAATAATATTATCAGTTACCGAAACTTTCTATCTACATTTCTGTAGAAATGTGAGGGTCGGTCATGAAAAAGGAATAAATAACAAAAGTAAACAGTTATAGGACAATTTCAGTGTCAAAAAAAGAGAAAAGAAAAATCAATCAAGACGGAAATTCTTAGGATTGATTTACGCATATTTTCAGATTTTTGATAGTTAGTAAAGCGGTAAGTGTGAACAAGTAATAAAATTGATTGTTTGAACTATTGTTGCTTTCAAAAAGAGCAAGTATAAACAAAACGGAACAGATTATAACCTAAAATACAGTTTGAATTAAATAATCTTCAAATTATTTTTTAATTAATGTGAAGGTCTAATAAGTATTAATTTATAATTAACAAGTGAGCTAAAAAAAACTTTTCAAATAACAAGTGTATTTTAAATATTTTTTCAGTAAAATTTTTTATTTTTTATTTTATCATTTAAGTGGAATTTGATTTTTATTTTCCAAACTATACTTTGCAAATTAATACTAAAAGTCAGCTGAGAGGCATTTATAGTATTTCGAAAATAGTCATTTTATAAATACAATAAAAGAAATAAAATTCTACAAATAATTATTATTTTAAATTATTATTATTAAAATGTGTTAAAGCATTAGTTTCTTATAAATTTTTCAATGTACTAGAGTGAGTAGAAATTGCTTAAGAATGTGTAGAAAAAGATTATAAATAAACTCAATACTTAAGCAAAATTAATCTAATTTAGTAATTATCTATTCTGAAAAGTGATTTCATGATTCTGGTGTTTTTTTGGGAGGTTCTCTTTTCTCCGGATGCTTTTTCCCGGTGCTTTTTTCCATGTGCTTTTTTCCGGTGCTCTTTTTTCCACCTAACACCAAAATCAAGTCAGTAGGACTAATCTTTCTAAAGTTATATGGGATTTATTAAATATGATGTATAAAAAGTACAATTTTTTATTATACCTACTTAAGCGTTTGAAATTTCGATCTAGACAAGTAATATATTTTAAATGCTTTTCTTTAACGATAAATCAGATGAGACTAAAACAATATGGATGACAATATGGAAATTACAGTTTTGTATTAAAACTAATCTAAAACTCTAGAATCGCAGTCAGTCGGTTGGACTAATAGTTTTGAAGTTATTAGAGTCAGAAAGATTTCATGCATAAAAAATACGGTTTTTGTACTTATTAATGGAACCTTTATAACTCTTTAGTTTCGGAGTTATAAAACTCTTATTTGCGAAAAAGTGAAAAGAGAAAAGTATATTTTTCATACTTGAAACAGTCATGACTTCTAAACTATTAGATATATAATCTTAGATCTATTACCTTAAATCTATTATCTTAGATTTTAATGTTATACGATTCAGTGTAAAATAATGCTTAAGGTCCAATACTTCACTTACCTATATAGCAAAGTTTTTATAAAGATAAGTATAAATATAAATCTGTATTTCTTATGACTATTAGTTTTATCATTGGATTTAGCATGAAAATATACAAAGGATATAATACTTTTCTTATCTAGATAGGTATTTAAGACTTAAGAATAGGTAAAATCAAAAATGATGCTTTAGATATAATATTTTAAACTTCAGACTCTCTTATAACTTTTGAATTATTAGCCCTACCGACTTGATTTTGGTGTCCTACGATTCAGCAATAAAGCAACAAAAAAGTAAATGAGATACTTCTCTTTATAGTGAAACTTAATTTTTTGGATTTAAACTCCAATCCTTCTCAGTAAATTCAAGATGGTGAGAAAGCTACTCTTCGGAACGGGGTAAACTTCAAGATCTAGAAAATCTGGCCCAAGACAGATTTTCCAGAGGATTTTTTACAAATGACATTAAAGGGTTTCTACCGTTTTATAGTAATTATTAGCCTCCTTACGACTCGTGGAAAAAGCCATGATAAGTTTACCAACACAACCAAAACCTTCCCACTCCTTTAAAGAACCTCCACCTTGATGTTCAATCGAGAAGATTTCCGCTTTTTTTCCTTATCTACTGTTATATCATATAAACAATTTTCTATGTAGGAATTAAGCAGTATCTTAAGTTGAAAGCTATCCTCAAACATAGAAAAGTAGAAATAGAAATTGGAAGATGCAAAAAATAGAATTTCAAAAGGAAATTGGATGATCCAAAACGGTTTTGTGTGCAGTTTGGAATGGCATAAGAAAGAAGGAGGATTTCTTCTCTCTTATTCAGCAAGATTGAGGTTCATTATTTGTGTATAAGTCTGCTGCTATAATGGTCAACTTAACCTGGCCTCTACCCCATGCAGCCCACAGACCGATTAGAGAAAATGCTTGAAATCCATTTATTGCCTATGTGAGTAATTATTTTAAACAGTTGGACAGAGGATTTTCAAACATCTACTCTTTTTGTTTGTTTTTTTCTTTTTACTTATCTTTGCTTACGTTATCCAAGCTTACATTAGTTAACGAATTGCTTTTTCTATTTTTTTTTAAATGCTATTTACCCGTTACACTTTTCCAAGTACTGCTTATAAACAAAATTTAATAAGTTTTATCATGTGCGGTGGTTGAAAGGATTAATGAAAATAATAATAATAATAATAATAGTAATAATATATATATATATATATATATATATATATATATATATATATATATATATATATATATATATATATATATATATATATATATATATATATATATATATATATATATATATATATATATATATATATATATATATATATATATATATATATATATAAACAATTTGGGTTCTTTATTGTTTTTACCAAGTCTGCTTTTTTAAGGATTTCTTTGTTTTCGTATTTTAAACACGAATGCTCCACTATAAATTGTAGGAATTAAAAGTTCTGGCAAAAACTATGAAATTGTCATTTTTTATTTCAATTTATAATCATTGACTTCTATTAATGTAGCCTTGAAATTTTGAACCCAAACCAGAATACAAGAGAACTCATGTATTACTATGTATTACATCGGGACCAACTAGCCTTCATAGGTGGAGATTTTTTTCATGGAATCACTTGAATTTGCGTAATATAAAATCCCATCTCGAATTTGTGTAACATGAAAACCAATCACAGTTTTCCCGACGGAAAAGGAATTCTAACCCATGATCCGTCTAATACTGAGGAAATTTTATGTCGGCACTGTGCGAGCCGAGAGCGGAATTCGTATTCGACCAGCAAATATACTCGTATTCGAACCCAGACCATCATTGGGAGACGAGTGTTCTACCCATTGAAAATACTGGCTATTCGAAATGAACGCTTTAATTTACAAAACAAGAACATAACCAGCTCAGATAATTTTATAACATTTGAGATGGAAGATGCATTGTAAAAATTGATGTTAATAATGCTCTATTATGTTCCTTTTTATTATAAAACATTGCTATTTAATTTTATATGAATATTCTTCGTGTATCGAATGCATATGGGTCATTCTCACTGAAAAGGTATAAATAGACTAAAAAAATTTCTTAAATTAAAGTAATTAAAAAAGTGATGAAAATTACATAAATGCCTTTATTTATTTTTGTTATATGTCCTTATAATAATGGTCAAGTTTTCCATTTTATTTCTTACAAGATTTAAAATATTTTAAATTCTGCCTTGCCACGGAGGAGATGTAATAGTCAACGGAGGAGACATTTTATGTTATAAAATATAAAATGTCAATGAAGACTAATTCATTAATTATTGGGCACAACTGATATGAGTTTAACATTAATAAGTAAATAATAAAATATTTCATTATTAGAGATAGAGCTACTTCCGATTAATCGTGCTGCTATGAAAGGAAACATCCATTTTTAACCTAGGTGTACAATTTCTTAAGTAACTCTTACTGAATATTCATAAATTAAAATGTAAAGACTATTGAAATAAAAATTCAGACTCCACATGAAAGTTGAGTGTTGAGGGTTCTCCTTTGTGACCATCATATGCAAGTTAAACATACTGTCATCCAAATAACGTTTTTGTTTTTTCTCTTTTCTTCTTGTTATTGTTTCCTTTTTCCCTGGGCACAAACGGCTTACTCTATCAATTTCTAGAAATTTAAGTACATTTAATCACGATTTTTCTGTTAAATCTTTTCCTGATGCAAATTTTAAAGTTTCTTGCTCTTTATTTATTTTTTTTTTTTTTACTTTCTTCAAACAATATCGGGTTTTCTTTTAATTTCTGTCTACCTTGTCTCATACTAAGTTTTTTCTGTTCCCTTCTCTTTTGCATTTGAACATTTGATTGCTTTCTTTTCTTAAATTTTGGTTTCGCAATTTTTTTCCTAAAATTTGAAGAGAAAAAAAATTTTAAACATCACAGAAATTATTTAGAAAAATTGCCAATATTTACTTCTCCGATAAGAAAAAGTTAAACTTAATTGATTTTCTTTAAAAATAGAAACAAATTAACACATTTGTTCCATTTTAAAAAATATCTATTAAAAGAAAATAGTTTTTTAATTATTAAAATTGTATTATGGTTATCTAACACATTGTCTCTTACATTGACTGTGTCTTCGCCTCCGTGGACTTGTTATGTCCACGGAGGAGACAAAAGCTAGTTCCCGAATTTTTCTGATTTTTAATTTTAAAGTTACAAAAATGGGGCAGTTCTTTTTGTTAAATATACTATTTTTGCAATCTAAAATTCATCTATCAAAAATAAAATAATTTTCTCTTACCTTCTTTATGATGTCCACGGAGTATACGGTGAGAACTTTGCCAAACCCCAGTTGAACACAACAATCCAAAACTGACACCAAAGAGAACAAAAACAACTGATATTTAACATTAGAAAATGGAATGGTTACCCCTCCCAGCAGCTGTCTTATAGGGATTTCGCACTTTATTGCATATTTACAGAACTATATTAATTGTCCACGGAGGGAGACATCATTTTTGATGGACAAAGTTTACTAGTCATTTATTTTACAAAAATAAACTTTTTTTAAAAAAATATTAAATAAAAGGTTACTATAAACATTTAACTAGGTAAAACTACAAAAATCATTAAAATAACATTTAAATTGTTTAACAGGCATTAAAAATTATTTTGTGCCACAGACGTAGGGACGTCCACGGAGGGGATTTTGAAGTCATGTTTATTAAAAAATAAGAATGAAATATTAAATACTAAAAATGCATATGATTTGTTAGTTAAGAACTTCACGAAAAATGATAAAGAAAAATATTAAGAAATCTGCTGTATTTCCTAATATTTATTACTCAGGGACTTAAAAAATCACCTTTTTGTGAGAATCACCCATATAATGTTACAGACATTTCAAACTAATCGTTTTGCCTAAAACATTTTTAGTTTTAACTTTTGTCGGACATCAACTTTTTTCCTTTCGAATACGTTTCGTTCTATAGACAAATCAAACTAACCGCTTTGTCTCGAGTATTTTAATTTGTTTAATTTTTGTCGGATATTATAGCTACATTTTCAGAGCCATCCGCCACTGAAAAAAACGCCTTACATGTGCAGAAATATAAATTTATCTTTATTTTCCATGTAAAGTAATAGATCAAAAAATAAATTGTCAAGTTTATTACTTTACTCAGCTCTACTATTTTAAGTGAATTACAAGAATTGTAAGAAACTGGGTGGGCACCAGCAGTAACAAGATTCGGCTTTCTTCCTTAAGAAATAGAATTTCAAAACACATAAATATTTTACTCAGATCTCAGAATGTTCAATAAATTTCTGTTATGGATACCAGTGCATTTCTGGTATTTATTCTAGTACCAGTGCATTCATTTTTTTACCCTTTTTTTCTTAAAAACAACAGTACAAAACAATTCTTACGACAATAAATAGTCTCGGTAACAAGGGATTTCCGTCAATTCTGACATTAAAAAATATAGCTATTTCAAACTCTATTTCATAAAGCATATATATTGCAGAATCGAAAATTAACTAAGTTTCAAAAACTTTACAATTTCATTGAAAAAAAAAAAGTTCTTAGGTAGTATCAAAATTTTTAAAATTTAGCTTTCGCAGTACTAGTTTTTGAAGTTAATTTCTTTAAATTTTCCCTTGTAACGTTAAAAATTCAATCACGCATCACTTTATAAAGGTTTAAAGGTAAACTGTGTGTAAAAGAATGAAGCTCAAATGCAAGATGTGTAACAGAATTTTATTGATAACAGTCTTCAAAACAGTTTTGTGGTACAACTTCGTGAATTTAATTTTTAAAATGATCCTCGCTACATTGAAAATTAAGCCATGTTTCCGGGTATAAAATTCGATATTCTACAGCACAGGTTCATTTAACCGTTCCCCACTAAGCATAACAACTATTTTTAGAACCCCAACCCTTGTAAGTACCCTTTTGTTTACTATTCAAGTCGACTTTTATATAAAAAAAGAGATACCCAATTTCGATTGTTTATCTCAAAAAAAACTTATTACAATAAATGTAACAAAATTATTTCATTAGTACTCAAAACAGCTCTCTTTTGATCAGAACTTGAACATTCCCTTTTTTTTAACAATACTTGAAAAGTAATCATTTCATGCTCGAAGCCACTATCATTTGATTAGCAACCGAACCTCCAATCTTTTGATATATGCTCGAACCCCTTCTCATTTCAATAATAATTTAACCCACTTTCTTTTGATCAGTGCACGAAGCAACAAATTTTTGATTTAGGGTAAACTCACCAGTGAAGGAACACTTAAGCTTCGCTTGCCTTTCAAAAAATCGTATTAATTTCAAAATTCGTAATTTTAGTCCAATGACAGTGTCAACATATTTGTTACTAATTGCAAATTATGTAAAAAAATTGTAGAGAACTTACATAATATTGTTTTAAAGTTTTGGAGGTTCAAATAACAAGTAGTAAGAAGACCAAGTGAAGGAACAGCTCTTACCAGTGAATGAACACCCAGTAAAGGAACACTTAATTTTGGTTATTTTTTAAGGCTCTTTATGAATTTATAAGACATACAAATATTTAAAAACAAGCCTATTCTTGAAATTATAACATATAAATACTTGGAAAATGTTAAATTTTTTTTTTGTAATCATGAATTGAAAATTAAAGTGTCAACATATTAACACATATTGTTCATTCACTGGGAAATCTATGCCAAGTAAAGGAACATGCCTGTTTCCTCTCTGGTTAGAAGTTATTTTTCGTATTTTTAACATACTTTTGATGCGGAACATCAAAAAGGTACAAGAAAATTAAAGTTTATCTTTAATTTTCATTAATTTAGAAAAAAAACCAGTGAAGGAACACTTGCTCCTTCACTGGTTTTTCATCGTTTGGTGATCGAGTGAATAAACACCCCCTTATCTTAGTACTTTATTATGCTACTTAAAAAAATAAAACATAACTTCAATAACTATATTTTGAATTCTCTTTTTCACAGTGAGAAGAATAAAACTATTACATGCAATTAATTCCACTTCAAACATATAAATACAAACACTCACCTTATAATTTTTTCAAAGAAACAAGGTGTTGCAGAGATAATAACAAATTCAAAAATTTTTCCAGAGAAGTCTATGTGACCAGGTAATCCAAAACATTGTTAGATGACTTCCTATTGTTAGGCAGTAAGCTATTGTTACCAATCAATCTAAAGAAAAACTTTCAAATTCTCATTTTTAATCAATATATATGAAATGTTCCTTCACTGGTTGGTTTACCCTATACGCAGACCCACTATGATATGATCGAAATTCGAACCAGCTCTCTTTTAAATAATATTGGAACTTGCATACCTTTCATCTTTAGTCGAACCAATAATGATTTGATCAGACCTCGAAGCCACTCACTCTTTTTTGAATAATACTCGAACATGCAAACTCATGCTTACTCAAGCCCACTATCATTTGAACAATACTTGAACTCATTTTTTTCGATTAATTCTTGATCTTGTATTCCTTTCACCTATACTCGAACCCATGATAAACTGCTCAGTACTAGAATCCACTCTCTTTCGATAATAAATCCTAAATATAACTTTTGATCTAATGATTGGATATTCACGCTTCAGGACTTATTCTTTGTGGTTCAAGGGAGAGACTTCAAATATGCTAATTAATTAGAGCAGGCGATATTTTAAAGTACGAAATAAAGAACAAAAAAGTACTTTCTGTGAATAAACATACCTTTTTTTTTAATGAAATTGGATTTTTGACTCCCAAAATATAGAGGGTAGCCGCAATCTGGAAGATATGATCCCCATAGTTTGAGTAGGAGAGCGATCCCAAGTTTAGACCCCTCAATGTTAATTTTGCTTCTTGCGTATTTCGCCATATCTCGAGAACTTATTGAGCTAATTGAAAAATTTTTGCCCACAATTATAAAATTCGTTTATCCAAAAATACTTCCATGCAAAAAAAATTTTTAAATATGTATTATTTTTTACTAATCGAAAATATTTTAAAATTTTAAGGTATAATTTTTGGGGTCATTTTAAAGTATGTAAATTTACCTAGAAAAATTCAAAATTTGAGTGAAATCGGTTGAATAGTTTCTGAGTAATCGAATTTTAGATAAACGAAATCTTTAAAATTTGATTACTCAGAAACTATTCAATCGATTTCGCTCAAATTTTATATATTGTCACGTAAAATTACATACTTTAAAATGACGTAATAAACTACATATCTAGGAGTTCAAAATTTTTTCGATTGCTATTTAATAAAATAATAATTATTTACAAAAAAAATTTTTTTGCATGGAATTATCTTTGGATAAACGAATTATATAATTGTGTGCAAAATTTGTTCAATTCGCTTAAAACTTTCTCAAGATGTGGTGAAATACGCAAAAAGTAAAATTATTATTAAGGGTTCCAAAGTTTGGATCGTTCTCCCGTCCAAACTATGGGGTTCATTTTTTCCAGATTGGGGCTACCCCCAACACTTCAGGGGTCAGAAATTGGAATTCATCGAAAAAAGGGTATGTTTATTCAGAGAAATTATGTTTTTGCGCCGAATTTCGTAACTTAAAATGGTGATATAGATACCGTCGACTTTCAATGTTGTCAATTGGGAAGACGATATATCGTAGAGGGAAACTTTTTATGACAAATTTTATTTTTCCTTCCATGGTAAATTAAAACTTAAAAAATAGAAAACGGTGAACCTTAAGTAAACCATGAAGTTTCAAATGTTGAAAAATTATTTTAAAAACATCATAATGCAACTAAATTATGGCACGATTACTTCCCCATTGAGTCATCTTGTCATTCTTTGTTTTTATTTTGATATTTGAAAAATATTTTTTCAGCATTTGAAATTTCATGGTTAGCTTTGGTTTTAAACAAACTTACTTTTTCTGAATTTTACGTTTTAAATTACTAGCATAGATAAAACGGAATTTCCTATGTGAAGGGTTTTTCTCGCGGAATAGGATTCTCTTAAAATGTGTGACACCGAAATTAAAAACAAATTTAGGATTAAATCTTGTCATGTAACATTCATGGAGAAGGACTCAAAGTAGTAACAGTCGATCTAAGTTTACGATAATCAATGCTCAACTTTGAGTATTGTAACTTTGAATCCAAGCCATGAGACACGGGTACTCTTGGATTTAGCAATTAGCCTTCGTGAAGGATTTTTCGAAGTAACTAATCCGCATTTGCGTTACATATGGAGGAAAATCCCCTTTCGGTTAGCCTGTCGGCAAAGTGATTCTAACTCTTGATCCGTCTACCACTGAGGATATTTTATGTCAGTACTGTGGAAGGTGCAAGCCATGAGCAGAATTTGTATCAATCAGCCACCTTTGGGATTCGAACTTGTGGCGCCGCATTGGAAGGCGAACCTTCTATTTCAATGCCCTCACAGACTAATAATCTTTCCATCATAACCAACTATTCAATCATTGTGGGCTAGATAACATGTCTCCGGTTGATATTTTGCCGGGAATAATTTACCTAACCTGAAATGTCTATAAAATCGATTATTATTTAAGCGAAAATTTGATGGTTAGGGAACGTATCGTATTGGAGGACCACGTGACTTCACATGCCTTTGAAAGAAACATTAATACTGATATGAGGATAGAAATTTTTTCTTGAAGTACTATAATTTGTGTATTTCTTGAAGTACTATTTCTTGTGTAATATTTTTTCAAAAAAAGGACTCTCTACCAATTGTGCTCTTCTTGTTCAAAATAATATTTGTGTTAAAATTTAATCACATTTTTATGCTGCATTCAATAAAAAATTGCTTCGGGCACCTACACGTATATTCCAAAATTTCTTGTATCTATTTTTATTCATTTCTAAAATATGCGTACAGAAAACAGATTTTGCCTTATTTTTTGGAAAACAATAACAAAACTATTTTTTTATTTATTAATAAATTGCAGCATGAACGATATTTCCTTTTCCGTAATGTTTTTGTAAAACACACGTATTACAGTTTCTCATATAGACGAGTATTTTAGTTATTCATGCCAAGAAGATATGGATGAATAGATCAAAAATTTTATTAAGTGATCTTGGTGCTGCCATCTATATTATAAAATTATAAGCAAAAAAAAAACAAAGCTCTGCAGTTTTGATGAATTTTTTTTTCTTCTTTCATGCTAGCGGAAAGTAATAACTTACTTCTGTTTGTCAAGGACAATTGACATAATTATAAATTTAGAGTTAACTATTTATTGCATAATAGAGATAACTATTTATTGCACTTAAAAAAAATGTTTTTCAACATTTTCAATCTTATGGATAAAATGATTCAGCAAATAAATTTAAAAAAAAAAAATATCAATAATAAGAACGGAAAAATAACACCAGAAACATATAAATTTTGTGGTTATCTGCATGGAAACCAGTTTCTCATTATTAAATATACAGCAATGAATTTAAAAATGATACTTAATAATTTCCGAACATCCTTATTATTGAAGTAGTAATTTTAAATTAAAGATCCCTCATTAATATACAAATGAAAATTAATATATATATATATATACATACATGGCAACGTTACTTTTAAAAAGTAACGAGTAAAAGTACAAGTATTTTTAAAAAAAGTAACGAGTAAAAAGCAAAAAGTTCTTATTTTAAAAAGTAACGAGTAAAAAGTACAAGTAAAAGTACAAGTACTAAACAAAAAAAGAACGATTTAAAAGTACAATTCTAGGAAATCGAAAATTCAAAATAACCTAAAATTCTATTGAATAATATTCTTATGTTCTTAAATGTTTTTGCAAAATTGTTGTTATTTATTTAATTATTTTTAATTTTGAAAGTTATGGACATTAATTTATTTTTTAGTTCGGAAGAATATTATAATATAATTTTATAATATAATTTTATAATATAATCGTATAATATAATTTTAAAATCAAATATAATTTTTTTATCAAACTTTTTATGACTTTGCACGAAAAAGAAATTTTATCTATTGATTTTAATCCTTAGTTTATTATTTTTATTTATTTAAATTACCATTGATTTAAAATTGTTTTGCTCTATAGAAACGCGTTTTAAAAGCACAAACATAAACAAAGCAAACACGGGGTTTCAGATAGCTTTGTGATCTTTGAGCTAGTAAAAAATAATTGAATATGCAGTATAAGTTGAAACAGAACAATCTGCAGTTTTATTTGTTACAATTGCTAATGCTGAAGTCATGCGAGAAAATCATTTCTGCCTGACGGAATAATTAAAATTTGAAAACGAATTTTAGTATCAGCGGCTAAATTAATACCTTCGAGTTTTCAAGAGTTAAAATAGTAATTATAATAATTTTCAATAGCACAAATAGTTCTGAAATTCTTAGAGATTTGACTGGGCGTTGTTTGACAAGGTCGGGCATAAACATAATTTTAGTAAAAAATGTACTAGGTAAAAATGTATTAAGACAAAAATGTATTATTAGTGAGTTCAAAAAGAAAATTGAAAAACGTAATAACAAAATCCAACATTTCTTATTTAAAATTTATTAAACAAATGCATAAAACTCGAAAATGAATGAAAATAACTTGCTAATTAATATTTTTATTCATTTTGCAAAATAAATGCATTTCGAAAGTATTTTTTTTTTTAGAAAGCTTACCGAGTTTTAGAAAAAAGTAACGATTTCATTCTACATTTCCGTTACAAATACTTGTACTTTTTCCCTAAAAAAGTAACGAAAGTACAAGTAAAAGTACTGCCATATATATATATATATATATATATATATATATATATATATATATATATATATATATATATATATATATATATATATATATATATATATATATATATATATATATATATATATATATATATATATATATATATATATATATATATATATATATATATATATATATATATATATATATATATATATATATATATATATATATATATATATATATATATATATATATATATATAATATATATATATATATATACAGTCGAGCTCGGATTTAACGAGGGAAACGAGAATATTTGGTTGGATCAATGTTAAGTCTATGGAACAGAAGTCGCTTTTAACGAGCAAGACCCGGTTTTAGCGAGCAATATTTTTCTGTCTCGCAATCTTTTTTTCAAAATGATAAGAAATGCGCGCGAAATAAAAAAAAAACCGCGAACTGAAACTTCAAAGTAAGCTAACAAACTACTATTTTAAATATGTAGATTAATGAAAAAAATAAATGTTTTGGTAAGAATCTTTTCCTTTATTTTTCTTTCCGTTTATTGCTTCTTTCCTTTAAGACTGAAGCGCAACTAGAAATTTTTTGCTGGTTGGGGGGGATAGTTATCATTAAATTAGGAAAAGTATTTAATTAAATTAATTAAAGTAAGTAAGTATTAATTAAATTTTATGTAAACTCAATAATTTGACCTTCCAACCCCCACCCCTCTTCTGGTTGCACGCCTGCCTTAAGGACCCGTTTATTACGAGCACTTGGATTTAACGAGTACATGTTACGGACCCTTTGTGCTCGTTATAAACGAGTTCGACTGTATATATATAAATATATATATATATATAGATATAGATATAGATATATATATATATATATATATATATATATATATATATATATATATATATATATATATATATATATATATATATATATATATATATATATATGTCTTTTCTATTTCTTGGTCCATTTTGGTAACCATAAAAACTTTATATAAATTTACACAAAAAAATAAAAGAGATAACTCATAGAACTCTCCTTTTCTTCCTCATTCTGCAGTATTTATAGTTTCACTAATGAAATTTTAAAAAATTCATACTTTTAATTCAGAAGAAATTTTCGAGAAAAATACCAAATTCTAAAAATGTTAATTAGCACAAAATAATTACTTTAAAAATCCTATATTATTTTGATGAAACCAAAATAAATAAAACTACATATATACACTCATACAATAAATTAAGTTTAACAAATGATCCAATTCTTAAAAATATATTTTTACTCCAGTTTTAATTAATTAGTATAATAAAATCATATGGATTTGTTTCTTTTTATGAAACTTTTGCATTTGAAATATTTCTTCGTTCTTCTAATTGATTAAAATGTAAGTTGATGTTAATTTTTTATATTAGAATATAAATTATCAGTATTTATACAAATTGTTTATTAAATTACATTCAAAATTTTTATAAAATTAAACGTGACATTTAATTTATAAATGAAAACAAAGTTATTGAAAAATCCTAAAAATTCTAATTTTTCATTTATAGTTTTAAAACTTTAAACGTTGCATTTGAAGAAATATTTCGTAAATACAAAATAAGAAAAAACTTTATGCGTTAAAAATAAATTTATGCGCAAACAATGAGCGGTGAAATAATGAATTAATGTGCTGTATAAATAAATTTGGTTTATAAACTATAAAACATAAAACAATTCTGACAACACGTAAACAGACAATTATAAATGTATTACGTAATTTTATACAAGCATTTACTTACCTTCCAAAAAATATATTTATTTACTGAGCTCTTGTAATCAAATGAAAAACTTTATTAAATGGCTAGAAATAGTTAATTTAAATGATGGTGGCATAGCAGGGCCGGCCCTAGACATTTTGGCGCTCTGGGCGAAACCTTAATTTTGCGCCCCCCCCCCCGTTTTTTTTAAGTAAATCTCATGCGACCATATCAGAAAATCAAGAAAACATTGAAGAAAAATATTAAAAAAAACTTTTATTTAAAACTCAATCATCAGATAACAAGATAAGCAAATTAGCATTTAAGGCAAAATAACAAAGATTAAAGTGTAGTAATGCTTACTAAACTAATATCCCACATTATAAATAAATTCTAACTAACCAAAGTAATTAAAATACTCTTTTTCTAACTTTTCCTTCGGCAAACTCACGAACCAGTGATTTCAAGTCTAATTTGTCACTAATTTGGTGTTCTATAGCTATCATTGCCAATCCATTGAGTCGATTTTGCGTCTGCATCGTTCTGAGATAATTTTTTATTATTTTTTGTTTTGAAAAGCTTCTTTCCCCTGAAGCCACAGTGACTGGCAATGTAAGTAGGATTCTTAATGCTATGCTGAGGTTTGGTGCTAATTTAAGTGTAGCGATAAACTTGAGAACTTCAACAGGGGTTTCCTTTTTTGTTAATAATGACGAAACAATGCTTATTTCATCGGCTAGTTCCAGGGCGTTAAGATCGCTTGAATTTCCATCAGTTAAAACTATTTCCAAATCTTTGCAATGAGCCAGTAGCTCATTTCTGGGCATGTCTTTTAGACCAAATATATTATACAAAAAGACCAAAATATTATATAAACCAAAGTATTATTTAGACCAAAATATTATTTAGACCAAAATATTATTTAGACCAAAAATATTACATAAAATACAATCAATTCTTGTCATGTTGAATTGAATTCAACTAGGTTTAGCATTAATGTTTAAATATATTATATTATTTGAATTATGTGCTTAGAAATAAAAATGATAAATTCCGCCTGCCGCCTCTCAATCTTGTTAACTATCATTTTGGCGCCCCTAGATCATTGCGCTCCGGGCGGCCGCCCGGATCGCCCTGCCCTGGGTCCGGCCCTGGGCATAGAAATGTGAGCGCTTTGTAAGAGAAGATTTAGAATGTCAGACAGGGCCGGATTAACCTATAGGCACACTAGGCACGTGCCTAGGGCCTACGAAATTCAGGGGCCTACGAAAAACTTGGGAGAAAAAAATTTGTTGACAAAAATAATTTAGCTTTAAGAACAACAAGTGTATTTTGCACAAAATTATGAAGATACAAATAAAAATATAGTATTTTTCGGTAATAAATTATTTTTTTCAATTAGTAAACATTTAACCTACTTTGCAAATTTATTTATAAATAATTTCAAAAGATTTACTTTTGACAATGTTAATTTCCTTCACTTAGTTATCATAGTAGTATCATGAAAACTATGAAGCTATTTGTAGTATAAATATTTCTTGTAATTAATCTCACTATCAATTTCACTGTTTTCTTTGCTGGTTTGTTGTTGTATTGTTGACGTGAAGTGTTTACATAGTTATCGATCGAACTAATCATAATGGTATTATCGATATCAACTGCAATATCGGCAGTATGTCGGTATTGCAGATAAAGTTCGATGAACAAATTTGTAAAAATTAAAATCCATATTTTTTATCCATAATAATTTTAGCATATATTTTGAAAAGAGGGGAGGAGTGGGGAGGGAGGGGAGGGCCCAATAACGGCTATGCCTAGGGCCTACGAAAGGTATAATCCGGCTCTGATATCAGAGTAAGTCTTTTGACAAAATTAGCAAAAAAATGGAAAAGATTAACAAGAGTCCCCCCCCCCCCCTAAATTCCCTAAAAGGTTAATCCATCTCTTTTCCGAAAAATTCTAGATAATTTCCTGTTTGAGACAATTTATGAATAGATAGCCAACAAAGAGTTGGTTCTGTCGATATCTGACATTTTTAAAAGATGACATAGGATCCCAGAAATACGATAAAGGCTATTTCAAAATGCAAAGGACATTTTCCCATAAGGTAAACTGAGGCGGCGTTAGGAGAGTCAATTGAGGTATCAAATGACTCTCCATGGGTGTTGTTTTATTAAAAGTTAAGGGATGCTTTAATCAGTTAAGTGCATGGGGAAAAAGAATTGTGCTAAGAGCGTTTTATTGCTTATTGAAGGAGAGGGTAACAGAGACAATTCTTGTTGTTCTTTAACCACTTGTTTTATTTTTTTATGCATTGGATTTTTTTGTGTATTTTATTTTCATTTAATTTTCTTTTCATTATAGTTGAATTCCATGGCAACTGAAACCAGTAGTGAATTCTTAAAGTTTAAGCAATATCCTTGTATTTGGTATCATTTTAAAGGAAATTTTTTCGTAATTTATGAATTTAGAAGCTATTTTTTGGAGTTAAGCATGATTATAGTCAAATTTATCATAAATAGAGAGGAATCATGATTTTGACTTATTCTACAAAAAAAAATTTCTATTTTAAAGAAGAATAAGTTATTAAAAATATTACGATTTTACATATAGGCTTATTTATATTGTGAAATAAATTGTTCCCGAGTCTAATTATGCAGTGATTTCCATTAAGAAAAATTTTTTTCGCAATTTTTATGTCAAAAATTATCTCAAATATAGATTTGTCCCCTCTGTTACAATTATTCTCTTAAGTTTATTTTATTCATTAAACAAAAAACCTTTTAACTTAATATTTGGTTTTAACAATAAAGTCTATTAATACAATCATGTTATGTTATATTTTGAAGTTTCTCACATAACAGAAGGGATGAAACAGAGAGGACAAAACTAAATGTCCCCTCAGTTACACAAAATTGATAGGTGGACCATTGAAAGGTATGTAAACAAGTGTTAATGTATCCTGATTCAATTATTTTATAACGATCGTTGAACAACTGACTTGAATTTGAGTTTACGGCAACTAATGTAGCCGTACCTCCGTAGCTTTCTAATTTTGAACCCAATCCAAAAGACCAGGGAACTCCTTGATCAGTACCTTCAGAGGCTTGATTTGTTTTGGGAACTTGGAGGACTTTTTGACCCGATATATTTAACGTGCATCAGTCCCCATTTAAAACATTGGGATTCTTTTGATGTTGTAATAGACTGTTTTTCAAATGTAAAAAGTTCAAGAAAGAAAACAGGGTAGTTAATTTTGTTGCCCAAATAACTAAAATTGAGAAAGAAGCAAACAATACACTTGTTGTTTTTTTTTAACATGATCTGGTAAAATACAAACTTTCAAATGTAATTACAGAGAAGTAGCACGGGTTTCAATTATAGCAGTGCTGCCAACTCCAACTTTAAATAACCGAAGAGTCACTTTTAGCAGTGATATTTCCCTTTAACTTTTCGTCAGATTTGTAAGACTCTGTTACATTTCATGTCCGCTCTGTTACGATGCATTATTTCGACTTTAAAAAAATGTGTTAGCAAATTTAAAAGTCTTATAATAATTCATTTTATCTTGAAATGTGATAATTTAAAAATAATAACAGATAATGTTTAGGATAGTCCAAATCAAAGAATTTAACATAAATAGCAGTGCATGTCAAAAATGTGGGATTTTATTTGTCTTCTCTGTTACAAGTACTCTTAATTAACTTGCAATTTAATTATGAAACTCTTTTATTATTTTATGCCAATTATACATTGCACCTTTAAGTAGCATATTCTAGTAGAATTTTTGTTTTCAAAATATTTAATATCTTGTTTAGAATAAAATACTTGCGTGATTTCCCCTCTGTTAGGCTTGGAATTCAACAATAATGTAATAAGTTGCACTATGTAAAAAAGGGAGAGAAGAAAAGTAAAAGATATAGATGTAGATAAAAAGTAAAAGATGTAGATAAAGAGTAAAAGATATAGATAAAGAGTAAAAGATATAGATATCGATAAAGATATTGATATGGACCCTAATTTCCCAAGTGTTTTTTGGGGGGGGGTGTTTGAACTTGATATACGTGTTCATGAGTGAATGAAGAATTTCTAAAATGTATCAATATTCACCTTTATCTTAATACACATGATTTTTTCTGAACAATTTACTCAGTCAATATTTTCAGGTTAAATTTTCCGCGAATTCTACTGAAATTAAATTATTTCATAACATTAATTAACGACCGTATCTATAAACTCTTTAATAATCTCAAAGGATTGCAGGACGCGTAACAATTTACATAGTTTTCCCTAATAAACAAATAAGAAACACCATTTCCGCATTTAAATTATCTGAATTCTGCTTCTCCAATCTTTCGTTTCCTAGTAGAAAAACGTTTACATGATCTCATATCATTATTTTAGCTACATAGCTCCTAAATCAGGGACTAATATAAGGGACTTTTATCGATGTCCTAAATTCACAATTAATATAACTTGGTTCGTAATTTCAAGTAATATTCCAAGAACTCAGTCTAAAATGCATTTACCACGTGCATATGCTGCCACCTATCAGGGAAAATTTAAAATACTTTAATACTTGAAACTCGGTATAAAAAGGTATTATTCAGTACATAGTTCTAAATTCTAGTTCAAAATCTCTAAATTATGTTCAGGATCAGGTAACTTTTGTAACATTTAAAAAAAAAAAATTAATGCTTCAATACTTTATTCCACAAATATTTCATCACAAATCAAAATTAATCTTTCCAAGTACTTATGCAAAAATACTTATGAAACTAAACGATATTTTTTACGAGATTTATATCAGAACTGAAACTTTGCAAAGTTTTTTACATAATATAACATTTCTATATTTTTCAATAAGTAACACGATAATTTTAATTTTAGAAAATTCATTCTAGTGAATTTTAAGTGCTACAATTCCGAATTATACAAAAACTAAACAATTCATCACATTCTCTCAAAATGACATAGCGAATTTAATTTCGAATGATAACTAGATAATTTGAATTTAGAAAATTGCTAGTATTTAATTTTTGGAACTAAAAACTCAAAAATCTTCAGATTTTCTGAAAAACGTTATTATCTTAGTTTTTAATGATAATAACATAATCTGAATTCTTGAAAACTGTTTGCCTTTAATTAAGTATTTTGCAAAGCTAACAATGAAAAATTTTTAAAAAAAAGTAAAAATAAAACTAATGATTTTGCTAAATAACATAGAGTGTCCTTCTTGGCTGAAAATTTGAGTCTTAAAATAAAAATAATCTATTGCAGCAGCATTTATTAAATAAATTCTTACAATTTTAACAAAAGCTTTCTGAGTCAAAAATCCTCCTTATCTTTTTTTGGAAAAATGTTCATTTATTTATTTAAAAAAAAAGTATTATCATAGCCTTTTTTTTTCTCATTTAAAATTACTTTCAAGAAAATGGAAGAACGATGAGAACGAGAGAAATAAAATAACTTTATTTACAGTCTTTTTACTTTATTTATTTATTTATTTTTATTTAAATGAAAGAAGCGTTGGACAAATCATTTAGTATAAATACAGAAAGAAACTCTGATTTTCTTTCAATTTTATAACTGCTGGATTTTTCAATGAGCTGTAATTAATCTTCTTTATGACTTCAATTCTTTATTTTTTTATTTCAAGCTAGAATATCAAACAATGTGTCTAAACCTAAGTTATTAAGTATCTTTAAGAAATGATTTAAGCAGTAATAAATGTTTCATGCTTATGGAGTAACTCTGCTTCGAAGGCTGAGTTTTATTTATTTCTTATATAACTTGTTTACTTATTATTTAATTTTCTTTTTAAAGTTAGACTGTGGCTGTACATTTTGATAAAAATCAGGAGCATATTGGTTTATGAATGTTATGCTCTGAAAAAACAATACTAAAGAAAAAACAATACTATTTATTATACAATTATATAATAAAATTTTTGAGTAACAAAACATAAAAGTTTTGCACCAAGTTCTAAATATTTTGCTTTAAATGTAGACAGCATGGAAAATTTAGAAATAATGCATCAATCAAATTATTTTAGAGAAATATTAAATTCAAAATATTACTGCTTTCAAATAAATTAAACTATTTTTTAAATATAGTACATTTTTTAATTCCATTAGTTCAAAATCAACAAGTTTCAACGTATGTACATTCAGTTTTAGCTACATTAATTGAACATAAGCTAAAACACAGAACAAAAATTACAAAAGTAACTTCCCAACATCAACTAAATGATAAACTAATTAATATCATAGTCATGATTTTAGATTAATTGACTGAAGGAGCATGGAATTTCATAAGGGCATGATTTTTTTATGTCTGAAGAAAGCATAAATGCTGCTCTTTTGAGTGTTGGATACAATTCGAAAATTAATCAAAATTTTAAATAATAGGCATTTTTTCCCCTCGAAAAGAAATTATAAATTATTTTGCATGATAAATACTTAATATTTTTATACTAGATGGCGCCACCTGATATGTAAAATAAAATTTTTTTCGGAAAAAATGTGCCAAGGGAAATTAAAACATTAAATAAAGATTTCTCTGATTTTGGTTCATTCTGGAATAAATATGATTCTATAGTAAATGAGTAGTGTTACATACAATAAGCAAAACGTCATTTTATAATTTCATTAAAATTATTAATAATTTATTAACATCTTGTTAGATGTTTTTTTGTGTAAAATCATAAGTATCATTTTGCTTTTCTTTTTTGTAAGGAAAGGCGAAAGCCTGTTTTACTAATTTAAATATTTAACTTTAATAGGAAATATTCGTTTAATGACGATGCGTAGGAGCCAGCAAAGGGCAGTGGAGCAAGAATGCTTAAACAAACAAACATTCAATTCGAATGTGACTTCACAGTTTAATGTAGCATTGTAATATAACATTAACTATACGGACTTTGGGTAATGCGGTCCAAACGGCACAAACTAGTTTTCCTTCCAATGGTTTTTGGAAATAGTCTTCTTATCCGATACGATTTCCTCTTAAATTTACACGTAGTTTTTCAGTCAAAATGACTAAACTAATAACAAAATGACTAAACTAATGACTGTGGTACACTTTGTAGAACTATTTAAAGAAAAGTTAGGTGAATTTTTTAGGATGTAGTACTACTTGCAGAAAAATAAAACTAGCTCAGAAATAATTCTATAGCTTTTGCACTTTTAACATTGTACAAGACTAACTATTACTTTTTATTGTCATTGCTTTAAAATCGCTTGTTTCATACCTTTTTGAATTGATTTTCTTACATATTTTTCAGATTAGAATAAGGAATATGTACTCTTCGTATTAATTAAATTTTCTCTCCTAAAATAAAGTTCTATCAAATGTGAATGTAGAAAAGTGCACCGTATCGAAAGGTTTTAAAGCTATGATCTATGTCGTATCTTCTGATATGATTTTCAAATTAATGATAATGCAAGTTTGTCAGTAACTCTTAATTAAATATAAAAATTATTTTAAATCTAAATTTATTTTCAGTGTACTTTTTCCGAAAACCTGTCAAATATTGTTTTAATATATTCATCATTCAGGTATAAATACTGCAGATTTGTTGGCAACTTCTTCAGGGGCACTATATTAGATGATCCAAAGTTGCTCTCACAGTTAGTTTAGATGGTACAGAGAATAAAAGAACATACATGCCTTGTCGGGGATTCGAGCCCAGGAGCTTTCTGATGTGAGGACAGCTCCCAGACGACTACGCCGTCTAATCGGCACTATTTGTGAACTTAATAATAATAGCAATAATTTTTTTCTCGAAATTCCAATATGTTTGAAAGTCATTCCAATTTAAAGTGCTTTTTTCGGCAATTTTTTCGCACTTTTTATTTTACGTTACATTTTGTTTTATTGTGCAAAAACAAAAAGACTTTGAAACATGAAATATGTGGAAAATGTAAGGAGTGTGATAGAATAAATTAAGGAAACTTAGCTTTTGATATTTAATTCGAGATAATTCGAGAATTATTAAATATTAGCAAAATGTTCTTGAGAAATGCTGATTTCTTAAAAATTTAAGGTGAATTACATCTAGTTACTTTAACTGAATATTAAGCTAACATAAGACATAGTTGAAAATTAATCTTTTCAACAATATAAGTTCAATCAAATCCTTGTGAATATAATTAATTTGCTAGATTTTTAATTTTACTTAATTTTTTTAAATTACTCGACTTGATTGAAGCTGCTAGATAAACTATTTAATTTTTAAAACTGATCGATTTTTTTTAAATTTGACTTTGCTTCGATTTGGAAGTGAAATACTGTGCTTAAAAAAGTTATCAGTGTACAGAATTATATACAAAAAAAAGATTTCATAAATATATTTTAAAACAACATTGTGATGTAATTTTAAATTTCATGAAAGCAGAATTAAAAAAGACAGATTGTTTACTTTTTATATTAAGAATAAATTTGAACAAGGTTAATAATCAATCTTATTAGAAATGTATGAAGAAGTTTTTTAACTATCAAGATGCATATACATTGTAGTTCTAAATTAAAAATTATCATTAAGAATTTTTTTAATGTACAGATATTTTGAACAGTGCTTGTTTTATTCAGCATCAAAATTTTCTTTTTCTCTCTGCACGTGCTTAGTTGTAACATTTTTTTTCTTTAACTACAAATCATTAAAGACGACTATTTTACACGACATTCGTAAAAAGGTTGACATTATGATCTTAGCAATACAAAAGAAACATGTCCCATGAAATATCATTCCATCTTTATCTATCTTCATCTCACTATTATGGATCACATGCATATAATTTTTCTGTCGCTGTCTATATTAAACTGAAGAGGTAAGCGCCCTTTATATTTTATGATATTTTTCTTAATAATTTGTATTATTCGATCAGTTGTATTAAAAATAATGATTTTGGAGAAATTCATATCCTCAAACAGGTGAAGATAATTTCCTTCATTTGACAAAATGCTTTCTCAGAGCATTTCTTTAAAAAAAAAAAAAGTTTTTGTCAATAATTTAGTTAATTGAGAATATTCATTTTACACAGTGTGTTAGTCAAAAGATATTATATGTCATATTTTTTAATCATTTGTTTTATTCGATCAGTTGTATTAAAAGTAATGATTTTGGAAAAATCCATATTCTCAAACAGGTAAGGATAATTTTCTCCATTTGACAAAATGTTTTCTTAAAGCATTTTTCAAAGAAAAAAGAAAGAAGACAAAAAAGGTTTTGTCAATAATTTAGTTAATTGAGAATATTTATTTTACACATTGTGTTAGTCAAAAGATATTGTACGTTATATTTCTTAATCATTTGTTTCATTCGATCAGTTGTATTAAAAGTAATGATTTTGGAGAAATTCTTATCCTCAAACAGGTGAAGATAATTTCCTCCAGTTGACGAAATGTTCTCTCAGAGCATTTTCCAAAAAAAAGTTTTGTCAATAATTTAGTGAATTGAGAATATTTATTTTACACAGTGTGTTAGGCGAAAGATATTATATGTCATATTAATCATTTGTATTATTCGATCAGTTGTAATAAAAATAATGATTTTGTTGAAATTCGTATCCTCAAACAGGTGAAGATAATTTCCTCCATTTGACGAAATGTTCTTTCAGAGCATTTCCCAAGAAAAGGTTTTGTCAATAAAATAGTTAGTTGAAAATATTCATTTTACACAGTGTGTTAGACAAAAAACATTCTTTCAGATAATTCCTAATATTACAGGTATAAACTATCTCAGACCTGCACGTCTAACAGTGGAGAAAACAATAATTCTGAAATAAGTAGCAAGTGCAAAAAAAAATCTGAAGTCAAACAAATCATTCTGAAATTAATCCTCACATCCTGACTCAGAAAAATAAAATTTACAATGAAAATGCTCTAAATATGATACTTAAACACCTTTAAGTGTGTGCATAACAAATACAGAAAAAGAAAACTACTTTAATCCTATGTAAATTTTTTCTATAGTTTATTTAAGCCTTCTGTTGTTCACTTTATTTATTTACTTTTTGTGCCTACAAAAAAAGTACATCAATAACTGTGCATATATTTATTAATGTACTATTCTTCTTTATCTTAAGTCTCGTTTTAGTCATATAAGTATTAAAACAATGTTTACTCATACTGTTCTTTACCCATAAATGAATGTAGAGGAGATTTTTTAGTTCCTCACCCTTTTCTAATTGAAATTTTTTGTAAAATTGTAACAAAAAATTTCCTTTCAATGTTAAGGAAGAAAGAAAAAAGAACAGAAAAAATGAAAAGCTGTGCAAAACGTATTATTTTGAAGAAAAAAAAATGCGTTTGATTGAATAAATAAATAGATAAAAACTATCTGTCAGACCACTAACTTTAGTTCCTTTATAATATCTTAGTTCAAAATAATTCTTTTTTCAAATAGATAAGAATATTTTCACCCGCATACTGTTAATTTCGTTATTTCCATGCTTATGAGAAAATGTCTTTAAATACCCTACACTTCTCTTATTTAACCAAACAAAAAAGAATTTCGTCAAAGCTCGATTTTTTCCTTTCGAAAAGAAATTATTATGATGTCCTCATTTTTTTTAATCACAGATTACATAAATCAAGTAAAGTAATAAAGAGTTTTTTTTAAAAATGTTTAAAAAAAATCCGTTTAGCAACTTTTCAGTAGTTAAAAGGTCTTTGAGTTTAAAAAGAATAAAAATAAATAAGGAATTTAAATAATCTAAATAAGTAATCAAATGTTTTTCTTAAGATATTAAAGGAAATCCTCAATTCTCCAAAATAAAAAATAAGAATTATAATAATCTTAATGATGACATCTGAGCGGTAAAGTCAGTTATTTTCAACTTATTTGCAATTTCTTTTAAAGCTATAGTTTTCACGGAAATATAATTACGAAAAAAATGCGAACATTTGACAAAATTTAAATTATGCTGTCTTATTTATAGTTTATGCACATCCGTTTCACCTGTTTTTACTTTCTCGCGAAAATATATGTTCCTGGAAACAAAATTTTTATTCAATTTGAACTATCACTTTACAGTATCAACTTTTGAAAAATAAGAGAATTTTAAAGAAATTTTGAAATCATTAAAAAATATAGCTTGCTTTTTTCGATAATTGCCGGAAATAGCTAGTAATTTTGTGCCAATTTTGACATGATTTATGCTATGAACATACTTTTAGAAACTATATATAGGAGTTTAGATTGTTTCTACAAAAAACCACGGAACAAGGAGTCGCATTTTATTCCTAGAAACAGAAAACAGTTAAATCGTGGCCTCATCGTTCATCAGATCTCAATCCACTGGACTTCTTTATTTATTTATTTATTTTCTGCTGAAAAATGGAATCTTCAGTTTACGAGACGTCTGTGAATTTGGCCGAAAATCTCATAGCGAGAATCATTGTTGCCGCAAGCAAATTAACACCAAGAATCTTCCCTAAATGACACGTACATTTTTAGTTGAAGTTTAAATTTTCAGTGATTAAAAAACGCTGTAGAAATTAGTATAATTTATCAGTGAAGAAAGTGGGAATAAAACATCAAAAGAAGTTTGATTATTTGAGAAATGAGGAATTTTTTCTAAAAATCACCTTTCAACTGCTATGTTTTTTTTTCCCTCTCGCAATCAAGCAATGTTTTTAGTCAATAGTGATTCGTTAGATTTTGATACTATTTTTATATTTTCCACCCTTCAAAACCAACTTACAACAAACTTTTTATAATGACATTTTCGACATTGATTCTAAAAATATATATATTAAGACTGAACATTAAGAATTATCCTAAATAGAAGTACAAAAATTTTAAATCAATTTTAACGGGTATTTGTAAAGATTTTTATCCTAGACTTCAAATTGTATTATTGTACTTCAAAATAATATACTCTCTGTCTTTATCTTTAAAAGTCAGTGAAAATTTTAAGAAGATAAATAAATAAAGTAATTTTTACATTCGGTGATTTGATAGATAAGGAAGAAAAAGATTAATGTTCATGACGAAGAGTTTTCTGATTTATATGATTGGTCAACATTATCTGTTTTCTCCTAAAGATATAGAATAGATGCTTTATTCGTATAGTTGAACTGTAGGTCTACAAATATTTTAAGATGATGATTTAACCTTTTCAGAATAAATTGGGGGCTATCGCTTGATAAGTTCATTCAAGCAAGGCAAAAGGCAATGTTTCACTACAGTTTCAATCAATGTGGCAATTTTTTATTCCGGAAAAAAGCAGCATTTGATACGCCCACACATTTTCCTTTTAAACATAACTTGGAATTTAGTTTAAACTCGATACAACTTAAGTAACTTTGTTGTATGTGCTATAGGCTTGTGATATACGTTTTTATTTGATGGAAATAGATTACGATAGCAACAATTTATATGATTTGTTGAGTAAGTCAATCCATTTCATATTATTACTATTATTATGAATAGTTCTATTTTCTTGGTGTAAAGATAATTATTACATAAACTAAGATTTTTACTATAAGTGAGAATGTGTCAAAACTTTTAAATTTTGAAACATTGATTATTATGCATTTTCCTTATAATTAAATATTTATCAATTGTTATTAATAAATTGTAGCTTCATCGGGGTATTGACTTACATAGTACTGTAAAGTTGATTTCATGTTATTATCCATTTGAAAAAAGATGCTGTACTAGATATTTCATATCTACACACTGTTCGACTCGATCAATTACAACACCATAAACACAAATAAGATTTGTAGGAGTCATAAAAAAAATCAGTCTAACATGAGCACTAATTAAATAAGCAGCACAACATGATCAAATAAAAAAAAGATGATAATTTTGAAACTTCTTAAGGGTTGATTGTTAACCAGGCTGAGATTTTTTATTAATTCATTTATTCGTGGATTTATTTATTTTTTAATTTTCACCAAAGTGTATTCTCAATGTTTTTACATAATATTAATTAAAAGTATTTTTACCCTTTTTTATGATTAATTTACTCATAATTACTGTCTTGGCAGTGATTTTAATATAAATATGAATACTCAAGAAGGAAAAGAATTTCATGACGTCTTAAGAAGCGTTTATTGGCTGGAATTGAAAACCAATCCTGTATTAGAACGACAAAGGAACAAACATTAATTAATGTAGTTTATACAACCCATGACTTGAAAGTTAAATTAAAAAAAGTTAGACCAGAAGTTAAACCAGATAAAAAATTGCCAATTGGTAACTGGAGATTGCAATACAATCACCATCTATTTTTTCTCAACTGTCTAGATTTCTTTAGCGCTGAATATATATATATATACAGTACCACTCAAAAGTATCAGTACACCTAGACACTTATAAAAAAATGGCAAAGTTCAAAGTGTCATAACTTCTTTAAAAATGATCAAAAATGCTTCTGTTTTTAATTAATATATTTTGCAACTATGTACAATTACACTCTAAACAATCATAGAAAATTGTATTAATTTTTTGCGAAGTTTGACGCGATGTACGGCCGCAAAGGGGTTAGATATTGTTAATTTTTATTATACCATTGAAAAATTTGGACTTTTAGCTTTCATTTAAAAAAAAAATTCCAAAAAAACATGTTTTTTGACGTAGTTATTGCCAAATAAAAAAAAGTCTTTTTTTCAGAATTTAATGATTTTTCAGCAATTATAATGAATTCCGCACAGGAACTATTTAGGTTCGTCTTCCTACCTTCGGTCTTTGATCCATTAACCAGCATAAATCATATGTGGAAAGTCCTTCAAGAGCAGTGGCGAAAAATAGACAAGATAACATTAAAAAAGCTGATTGATCGGATGCCTCGAGTGTGTGCTGCAGTTATAAAAGCGCGGGGAGGATATTTTGAAGAAAACAAAATATGATGTAAAGTATTTTTTCATTATTACATTTTTGTTTTCAAATTTTTTCTGAGAAAAATACGAAAAAATAAATTTCAAAATATTAAATTGTAAACGTTGATTCTTATTTCATTATTATATTTTCAAAAAAAAAAAGTTAAAATTGTTATAATAAATTATGAAATAATATTATCGAGAAATATTAAATTTTAACTTATTTTAATTAAAAAATTTTCATATCATATTATAATTACGCTAAAATTCATTATAATTGCTGAAAAATCATTAAATTCTGAAAAAAAAAAACCTTTTTTTTAATTTGACAATAACTTCGCCAAAAAACATGTTATGACAGAAAGAAGTTATGACACTTTGAATTTTGCCATTTTTTTATAAGTTTCTAGGTGTACTGATACTTTTGAGCGGTACTGTATATATATATATATATATATATATATATATATATATATATATATATATATATATATATATATATATATATATATATATATATATATATATATATATATATATATATATATATATATATATAACTGAAGCTAATAAGGAGAGTTTGTTAGTTTGAGATAAAACTTAGTATGCTAGTAGTATGTCTACATGCGAGCCAATTCCAAGAAAAACGTGTTTGAAAAGTGAAGCACTTTAAATGTCCGACTTTGAGACGCTGGGGCTCTGTAGTGAGTCACTTTTAATTCTATTTTTGTAAACAAATTGTACTTATTTTAAATTAATTTTATTTTATTATATTCTGTTTCATTAGATGTTTCTTGATATTTAATGCACCGTAATAATTTAACCTTTTAAGGAAATAATAATAGTTAAGAAAATATTTATGAATAATTTTCCTTAATGTTTAAATTAATTAATTTCAATGAACTTCACTATGTATTTTGTTTTATAAATAATAATCTGAATATTAATTATCATATAAAACTGAAAGTAATTAGTTTTTTTCTCCCCTTTCTCAGGTAATAAAAGATGATATTTTTCATGAACAACGTTTTTAAAGTTGACTTGTTAAAATAGAATATTTTATAAATATTCAAAGAAATTTCTCAATATTACAAAAGTTTAGAAGCGTGTCAACAATATAGTATCATTTAAAAAAAATGGCATGGAAAATTGACGATGAACTGTTGTGGTTTTTTAATATACAGTCTTTACGAAAATTTATTTCTCAATTTTATTCAATGGCATATGTAGAATTCTGTAAAAGCCTTATTAGTTTAGTTACCTGTCTGTAGGGTTTTAAGAAACAAGTACATTTTGGAGAAATCCTTTTAAGATCTAATTTTTTAATTATTATAAATATATTTACAGTTTATAAATACTATCTTCTTAAACATTAACATTTTGTTGAACGATGGAATTAATACTGTTATTTAAATATCTTGTAATATCTAAAAGCTAAAAAAATGCAATGAATAAAATAATTTGTATTTAAATTAATTTGTTTTGAAATAAAAAAAAAAGTACTTTAATAGAAATGTCAAGGTTTCTTCAATAATTAAAAAAATATATAGTAAATAAAAAGTATTTATATTTATACAATTAATACAATTTGTATCATACAAACGTAATAATCAGTTGAAATTAATGTAAATTAATTATTATTTAAATTAATACAGTACAATCATCTTAACTATAAACATAGTCAAACTCTCATTCTCTGACACGGATTAATGCGGTTAATACAACCGTAAGCGCAGTCTCTAATTATGGACAAACGTTTGGAAAAGTCACTCAAAGGAAAAAAAAGCCAGATTAGAAAAAGGAAAACTTTGAAATTTCATCATTAGCGTGGTGAAATTAAGTTTTGAAAAATTGAATAATAAGTCGTTTATTTTTTACTTTATTGTTTGTCTTTGTACTCAGAAAGTTCTTGGGATCTAAATTTTTGTCAACTTTGCTTATTTTTCTTTTTACTGAATCAATACTCCTTAGCAAAAATTTCTCTCAGACAGTTTCAACCTTAAGAGGATAAGCTGAGTAGTTGTTACAAAATAAGAACTTCTGTTGTTACTAATCCACCACTAAACTCCTGTTTAGTGATCTCACTAACGTGAGTCCAGCGCCCTGCCAACCAGGCTATCCCGGCCATCAGAAAAAGTAAAGTTTGAATTTCAATAGATATTTATGTCAGCGAATTAACTATATCAAAAGTTGCACAATCTGATTTATTAATGAGAAAAAAACTTACAGAAGTGCTTCAGTGGTGACCACGCGCGTTGTTGCACAGTTCATTCCTGCCAAATCATGACTTAAGTACCCTGGTTATTACGGAACACCGCGTATCTAATGATTGTTAATTATGATAGGTATGGAGTAAAGTTTATGATGCAATTTATCTTACAAAATTATAGTTTCAGTGGCTGTACGCCATAAAAGTTGATTCGATATATTAAAAAAAATTCAATATAAATTTATTTATTACTCATACATTAAAAGGAACTCATTTCCGCAGCAGCTCGTTGTGGGTGAACTGGGTTTTGGCTGCTCCACAATCTTGGGACTACCACAGATCGACTTTACTTCTCCGACAAACTGTTAACCATCGATCTGAAGCTGAGTGGGCTTCAAGCCGCCACTAGGAGTTGAACCCCGGCTCTTCACAGTGACGATTCAGTACCTTAACTATTGAGCCATTGCGGCTCTCGCATATTTAAAGATTGTAAAAATGTATCATCGCAAATTATCATACTTATATAGTTAGAAAAAGTAAATATGAGCAATTCCACAAATAAACGCCAATTAGGCTGCCAAAAAAAAAAAAAAAATTTTTTTAGGGGGCACACTATTTCTACATGAATTTTCTTCTTCTTTACACCCTAAAAAGGCAAGAAAAAATCGTGAACATGGAATTTTTTCTTTGTGACATACTTTAAATGTGACATACTCTTTCTGACATACTCAGATAAATCTGAGCCATTTATTCAGATAAAACGATTTTTACATAAATATAATATTATTATAATGTCTCTCTAACATGTATTTACAGAGATTTCGTACTATAAGATTATATTTTAGTATAAAAAACAAAAATAAAAAAATTTAATCAAAGTTCTTAAATTGAAAAAATCGGGAAAAATTTAAAATTGGTATTTTGTCATTTAAAGTATGTCACAAAGAAAAAATCTCATGTTTAATATTTTTCTTGCTTTTTCAGGGTGCAAAAAAGAAGAAAATTCATGTAGAAATAGCATGCCCCCCCCCCCAAAAAAAAAACATTTATTTTCTGTTTGGCCGCCTAATTTGCGTTTATTTGTAGAATTGCTCAAATCGTCGCTTTGAAACTAACCGTAGTAAATCGAAAAATGAGATATTTGGGTCATTTTGTGTAAAAAAAAAAATCACCATTTTAGAGAAACAAAGTGTTATCTTCATAGTTCCATAAAATTAATTTAGAGAGCAGATAAATCGTTATCGCATTGGCGCGATCAGCATTAGCGCGGAAAGTTAGAAATTGCTCTCCTGAAAAACTTGCTTTTTTGAGTTACCACGGTTTAGTTTCAAAGCGACGATATGAGCAATTCTATAAATAAACGCCAATTTTTATACTAAAATATAATATTATAATATGAAATCTCTATAAATACATTTTAAGAGTATAATAATATTATATTTATGTAAAAATCGTTTTATCTGAGTAAATGGCTCAGATTTATCTGAGTATGTCAGAAAGAGTATGTCACATTTAAAGTATGTCACAAAGAAAAAATTTCATGTTCACGATTTTTTCTTTCCTTTTTAGGGTTTAAAAAAGAAGAAAATTCATGTAGAAACAGTGTGTCCCCCAAATTTTTTTAAATTTTTTTTTTGGCCGCCTAATTGGCGTTTACTTGTAGAATTGCTCATATATCTTGCTTATAAAAACCTTTCCACATTTACCACCTTTCGTAATTTTGTATCATTTGACACAAATTAATTAATCAAACTTTCTTTATAATTTTGAAACGCTGTGTTAGTTTTTTCTATGTTTATTTAAATATGTTCGTGATTATAGGTAACGGAATGCAATTAAAAAAAGGCAGTATTGCTTAACAATTCATTAAAAAAATATTTTACTTAATTCATGGAGTAGTATGTTACAATTAAAATTATTTAAAAAGGTAAATGCATTTATTACACTTCCTGAACTAATTTAAATTGGTTGAATAGCTTAAACTTTACATTAATTTAAATTTTTACACACTTCTCTAGATAACGGATAATAGAGGATTTGTTAATGGATATGTCAAGTAACTGCATACTTAATAAATTACACCATTTTATGTAAACAATTTAGCATGCAATACCTTTTAAGATAATTTATGCAAAAATGCTTGCAACGGAATATTTAAATACTTAATGTTTAAGTAACAATTATTCAAATAATTAGTTTAAACATGACAAAGTTGAAAGCATATTCTTTTATAAATTAGTGTATCCCCCTTTACATCTCTCATTTAAATTAGCATCTTAAAAAAAGAATCTAGACTTCTAAGTTTTTTTGCACCTTTTGTGTAAAAACACCATACTACTCTAAATTTACCTGACAGGTAGATAGAATTATAATTTACGCAACTGACTTAAAATCACTTAATGCAAAAAATTACTGAGCAGAAGCTCTCCTAATTTTTTCCCATCGACCATGGTAAAAAATTCTGAAACCTTTATCAACTGATTATTTTCTGCAACAGTAAAAAAAGAAATGTTTTTTTTTTGACGTCAGAATACTTCCTCCTCCAAACAAAAAAAAAAGCAATTTTCTTTGCTAATTACGTATTTCAAAAATTAATAAATATGGAATTCTTAAAGAAACAATTTTTTCCCCTTCAAGCTGTTCTGTAAATTAACATTCCTGGGTAACACACTTTGCAAACACCTTTCTCTCAACGGTATATTTTTTTAAAAGGAAGACATTGAATCAAATACGTCTATAAAAACAATAATAAACTATATGGGAAAAGAATGAGTTCTTTTTAGTCGGTAACTGAATTATACTTAAGTATACACAAACAAATAATAACTAATTCAGGTTTTTCTGAAAGGTTCATCAACAAAACTGCGCGAAATAGGCAATGAATATTTACATTTCAATTATTCGCTCACTGCAAAATAATTTAAATAAAATATGTGAAAACATATTACATACATAAAAGAAAACATAATAAACATATATATGGGCAGATCTCTAAAACCTTTAACTTTTGATAATAGAAGAAAAATAAAAAAAAATAATAGGCACACTATTTTTACATCTCCAGAATTGCTTGAAAATTCATAAAATATCAGAAAATAATCGTGAACATCGAAAATTTTGATGCCCTTATAAGTATAAAAATTTTTTTAATTTTTGAACTAATTTTTCTAGGTTTATATACATTTCGTTAAAAATCATAAAAACGACAAAAGTATCATTTATTTAATAAACATATAAGTTAATTGTACCTATTTTTCTTTTATTGAGCAATTTCTTCTTTTTAATAATTTCATCCATATTTAACTTTTATTTTTCATCAAAAATTATTACCATCATAAATGAATTGAAAAATCTTAATATTAAGCTAAATTGTTATAAAATGTATAAAAAGGCTTACTTTAATAATTTTCAGTCAAAAAATATCTTCAATTAGTAAAACATAGGGAAAAAAACTTAAGTTCTGATATGTTAAATTCAATTAATTAATCCTGAGTTTACGGTTTGATAGGGTTACGGTCTGGACAACCTATCGAAAACTTTACTCAGATGCAACGCAATGCGATGCACACAACACAGAAAATAAATTAGGCAATGACAAACATGTGATCAAAATTTTGATTGATTTTAACATTTACTTTTTAGATCTGCGTCTGATTACGGTCTTGACATCGTAACTATAACCTCACCGAATGACAGTTTGTGATTATAAACCTAGAAAAATTAGTTCAAAAATTTTAATTTTTTGTTTATACTTATAAGGGCATCAAAATTTTCGATGTTCACGATTATTTTCCGATATTTTATACATTTTCAAACAATTCTGGAGGTGTAAAAATAGTGTGCCTATTATTTTTTATTATTTTTTTTTATTATTATCAAAAGTTAAAGGTTTTAGAGATCTGCCGATATACGTTGAGGAAAAAAAAAATAAATAAAAAATTTATTATTTGGACTACATCCATAATTTTAGAGGTTAGAAATCAAAATCCGTCGAAAAAAAGGTACTTTTATTCAGAAAAATTACGCTTTTGCGTCTGAATCCCTAACTTAAAATATCGTCTTCACAAATTAATTAGCATATTCGAGGTCCCCAGGCCTGGTTTGAACCATTAAAAGTGATTCCTAGTACTGGAAAATCCGATTATTAGATAAAATTTTCAAGACGCTTCGTTTACCTTATGTACACCGAAAAGCAATTACATTATGACCACCCTCCATCTATAACAATGGGCTCGCGCAGGTTTTCATAATTTCTCGCCCAGGAACAATGTTTTCATATGGCTCATTAGGACCCATAATCCTCATAGAACAATCCCTGACGTCTGTAAGCTACTTGAACATAGTTGCAGACCAAGTTCACCCATTCATAGCAACAGTTTTTCCAGCGGGGGATTGTGTTTACCAACAGGATAATGCACCATGTCATAAGGGTCGAATCGCCATGGATTGGTTCGAGGAACATTCCAGTGACTTTCAAGTCCTGTCTTGGCCCCCAAATTCTCCTGACCTTACTTCAATAGAGCATTTGTGGTTCTACTTGAAAAGCCAAATTCGTACTACCATGCTACACCCTCGCAATCTGAGGGAATTGCAGGACTTGTTGGTGAGCGCTTGGTACCAGATACCTCAGACTACCTATCAGCACCTTGTGGAATCGATGCCACGGCGGGTGCTAGGAGTTTGGAGGGCTAAAGGTGGTCCTACATGTTATTAGCAGGGTAGTCATAATGTAATGGCTCTTCGGTTTATATACTTCTAGCTATTACGGCTATCAATGTCCAACTCCGTAGCCTTGTAGTTTTGAACCGGAAGCATAAGATAAGAGAGTTCCTGGTTCAAGTATTGAAGAAAAATGCCCTTCGTGAAGCCACTTTTGTGTTATGCGAACAGAAAAACAACAAAAACTTCCCACGTTTAAACCGGTGTGAGCTTGGAGCAGAATTCAATTCGACTAGCTATCACTGGGAATCGAACCTGGGTTCCGGGGGAGGAAAAATCTTGTCTAATTACCATCTACTCTCTGGTTTAAATTTTAGTGTTCAAGTGTGCACATGCACACTACACTGTAGCCAAATAGATTAGCTGATTAAAAATACCTTAGCTGAATTATACTTGTACTAAAATATAAAATTAAAAAAAGTAGTTTGAAAAAATTCTTTTCCATTCATATTCAAAAGTTTATCAATAATTGCATTTGTAAATTAAAAAATTTTAATGAATTATAATTTTTTTTCTTAGATATAAATAACTGCAAATTTGAAAAATTAGTGTTGGGAAGTAAGTTGCGCTTGGAAGATTATACCTTTTACACAACACTGGTACTTCATGCTGTATTTCATAGACATAAATTATTAAAATGATAGATATAATGTTTTTCCCTTATTTTGACCTAAATTAATAAAAAATAATAAAAAAAGTATGAAAAATATTCTAATAAGAAACTCTTTGACAAAAAATTTAGAGCAGGAAACGACCTTAAAAAAGGAAAGAAAAAACGCAGATATATTTTCATAATAAAAAAAAGACAAATTTCAAGTATTTTTTACAAGTTTATTGTTTGAACTCAAAGCTTTTCATAGTCATTATATTACCGTTAAACATTGTATACTAAAAATCAAACAAAATATTACATTGTTTTCAGCATTTTATCATTATGGCGAGTTAAAATGTTATTGCATTAAACTTATCCTTTAAGCAGCCCACGATAAATTGCTAAGTTTAGAAGAGGTGTAGATAACTGTTACATATTCAATGAAACGGTTAAGTTTCTAATTTTTTTTTAATGTCCGTATTTTATAGTTTTTACAAAGTATGTTCACGGTAGCTGCGGTTTTCAGTTTATCTATCTTTCTATCTTAAACAAACCCTGAAAAAAATGTAAATCTGTAGTTAATGAGTACTTGGTGGAACGTAACATCATAAAATGATTTGGATTTTTTCCAAATGACCCATAATGTGAGATGTTATAATCATTTCTACATCGGGAGGACACGGAATAAGTTTAGTTTTCTTATGCTATTTTAGTTGTAATGCGTTTGCAGTTTGTTTTTATGTGAATTTTAAATAGTATGTCATGATTAAGATCTTTGTAATTGCTAAGTAGATCGCATCATTTCTTTCAAGAATTAAAATGTTTTGAAAAGATATCCGTAATGTATTTTTTAAACCCTTTTGTTTAATGTATTTCATTTTACTCTGATGAAATAATTAAAAATACATTTGAATTTGTTTTTATTAATTTTGGAAATTACTGTACCTTTTTTTTTTTGTCTAAGTAGTTCCCCTTTGCTGGTTTACCCCTAATCTGTTTTCTTTTTCGTTATTTATTTTTTCTAAATACCATACCAATGCAACTAGATTAGACTGAGTGATATGAATAAGTATATTCATTTACGCAATCAAATGTATTATTTAATCTTTCTTAAGATCCTCTTACATCTTACTCCTTCATAAGACATAATAAGAAAAATAAGATCTCAGACTTCAAAAAATTCTATATTCCAAATATAAAATGGAATAAATTATTCTATCTTTTTTAGGATCCTTTCGGATGTTACTCCTTTGTATTACTTAATAACAATAAAATCGTAACCGTTTTCAAGATTATCTAACTACTTACTCTTTTGTCTGACTCTCAGTAAAAGTAAGATCGTAATCGTACATTCGAAATATAAAATGAAATTCATGATTGCATCTGGTTTCTACTATCTTCTAACACCTTACTCCTTTATTAGATATAATAAGAATAAGTAAGATATCATGCTTCAATAAATTCTATATTCCAAACTTAAAATGGAATGAAGGATTGCATCATTTCTACAATCCTCTTGCATGTCACTCTTTGTTTTACTTAATAAGAATAAAATCATAATCGTTTTTGAAATTATCTTACAACTTACTCTTTTGTCTGACTTAGTAAGAGTAAGATCGTAATAGTACACTCCAAATATGTAATGCATCTTCTACTTCACACTTCAATAAACTCTAGATTCCTAATATAAAATGGAATGAATAATTGCATCTTTTCTACGATTCTCTTACATCTTACTTCTTTATAATAAGAATAAGATTGTGATTTTATTTACATTCCAAATATAAAATCAATTAAATGATACCATATTTCCTGTCACACTAGGAAACCTTATTCTTTTGTATTACTTAACACGAATAACACCGCAATCTTATTTAAATTCAAAATTTAAAATGGAATGTATTGCTATATCTTAGTTTCGATCCTCTTCCACTTTACTCCTTTGCATATTTGCATGGCCTAATAAAAGTGAGTAAAATCGCAATCTTAAATTAACTTTTATTCTGAACATAAAATATAATGTGTGATTGCGTATTTCATCAAGAGATTTTTACACGTTACTCGTATTAATGATTTTATAATTCAATAAGAATAAGTAAAATGAACAAAGAAAATGTGTTAATTATTCACAAATTATGCAATCGAATGTACTACTTAACATTTTTTTACGATTTTCTTTCTTATCACTTATTCTTATAAATAAGATTAATAACTCTGAGAATTATATATGTTTTTTAATCTCTTTTTCTGTAAGAATAAGTTAGGGGTAAGGAAATTGTAGTATCAAATAAACTTATTGTTTGATATGGAATCAAACGCATTAATCCATATTTTCATCGATCTTCTTACTTTTATTTATTCTTATAACTTTATACAAATTAATATGTATGTAAATTATTATATATATTTATATATATATATATAGTAACAATTAATATGTATTCTTGTTATTCCTATAACTTAATACAAATTATCAATATGTATCTTTATTTTTCTTATAACTTAATACAAATAATAAAATTATCAATATGTAACCTTGTTAAATTCAATTAAATATCTTTAATAAGTAAATACATTTTATTTAAGTAGAAGTTCTTTTTTATAAAGATTTTATGTTTCTTTCTGCAACAATCAATTTAAAAGAAGGAAAACGGAAGTCATAAGAGCATGAATTGATTTAAATGTTATGTAAAAAATTTTTGAAAAAAAATAGCATTTTTTAAAAATTTCAAAAAAATAAAAAATATTTTTTGCCTTTTTATGCAATTTTAAAACTATTTAAAAGTTTCCTTACCATCATTGTTCCCCAATTATCTAATCATAATTAGTGTCAATAAATTTGTTTCGGTGAACCACAATTTGCATTTTTAAAGTTAAAAAAAGAAATAATCTTTCTCCGATATATCAAATTCTAAAAGAAAAATTTCAAATAAGAGTATAAATACTTTACAACGGCACTGATGAAAGAAGAGTTTTTTTTTCCACCTCTCAAAACAAGTTAAGGTTACAGTAGCCCAAAAGAGGAGTTAATGAGGAAAACTCGAGCGTTAATTGTTTTAATTGATTCGTTCTCTAATTAAATCGTTGTGCGTCGAATTTCCAACCTCTAAAGTAAAGACTGAAAGCAATTTTCCTTGAAGGCTTTAGCACTTTTAACCTTCGATTAGAACTTTGGTGCTCATTAACAGTCAATTATTTGGCGCGCATCGTTTTTACCCGCATTAATTAAAAAAAGTAATTCCTCATTTTGATTAACTCGAAAACGATTGAGGGAAATTAAAAGGAAGGAGAGAGGGGTAGCTGTGGGGGGTGGATCTCTTTACCGTCGGCACAAAGAATCGAATGAAAGGAGTGGGGATGTGACGACTGGCATGTCATGAACCAGCGATTTAATCTGAAGTATACGATCATGGACGGAATTTAATTTCTTCAGTAAATACAGTTTTGATGTATACCTAATCAATTAATCCAATCCTGCTAACTTCCCTCCCGCCTTATCATTTGCGGGAGAAGCCATCATCTCGCGAGTTGAGTGGAAAAGATGCTTGGGAGCAAGAGAGATGCGGAATTGCATCCACAGAGGGGGAGTTTTCTCTTGGAGTTTTCTGAGCGGCGTTCTTTGTGAAAGGCGCTCGTGATGAAAGTTTGATGAGCGTTTCTCGATGAATAATTTATTTACTTGAAACTGCTTGTCCGAGGGAAATTAATTTTCAAAGAGTGGAAAAGTTGCATTCATTTCGTCCCTACACCACAAAATCCCCCTTTTCCTTCAAAACTACTCGTTCTTTGTTAATTTTATCTAAAGTAATGGAGCGGGTCTTTGGACCCGCGCTTTTTGACTGGCATCTTCATATACCCTCCTTGTTTCTTCATTTTATTTATCTATTTTAATTTTTTTTTCACTTTCCGCTTTGTCTTTCGCTTTTTAGAAGCTGAGGTTTTGCATATATAGTTTTCTTTTGATGTAAGACTGCTTCCTTCCTTTCATTTCATTTCTAGTGCTCGCGACTTTTTCTTGAGCGATTTTTCTTTCTTTTTTTGGAATTATTTTCTTATTTTTAATTCAAAAAATATCTTTCTATTTTGTCTTTTTTTCCGTGGTTTAAAAAAAAGCAGGTGGTGAAAGATAAAACTTTGGAATGAAAGCTAGAAAGAAAGTATGGTTTTATTCTTTTTTCTTTCATTGAGCTAGAATGAAGAAATTCCATTTTCTGATTAAGACACTTTTATAAAATGAAATAAAACATGGCACACAATTTTCTGAGAGAAGTTTTCATGTAAAGTTTGCATTTGTGTTAAAAGGCTAGAAAAGCTTCGAGAGTTTAAATTCATTTATATCATTGTGACGCTCTTTGGAAAAACATGAAAACGAAATTAATTGAAACTTCAGAAAGAAATATCAATATTTGATTAGTTCAAGAGTTGTTGATTTGAAATTAGCGTTTCAAACTGTGCGTTATTCACACGACATTCGAAGTTTATTTCAATTGATAGAAAATCATCAAGAAAATTTTCGTCGTTCCAGTTTGGTAGGGAAAAAGTTTGATTTTTTTTCTACTATTTATTTAGAACTAATGGATTAAAATGGACGTTCCTATAAGCAATATTTTATCATGCTAATTTATACGGATTAAAAGCTTTTTTTATAAACATATATTTTTTTGGATAATAAGGAGACTTGTAAAAATTTATAAATTTTAACCACATTGTAAATTTGTATTAAGTTTTATAAATTTGAAACAAGGAAACTTATTGTTTCTGCCTTTTATTGTAGATTACATTTGATTAATTACAATTTTAAATCATTAACATTTGATGTAAAGAACTGTGTGAAATTGTCTAAGAATTATATTTAAATTGTTGAAGTTGCCCTATAAGTAAGGGGGGTGGTTGGTCTTTTACCCAAAACTGTCTTAAACTGTCTAGAGCTATATTTTGAAGAAATTTGCTCTTAGCAACACACACACACAATTTTTTTTTTAAAAATAGCAATAAACTATAATACAAAATTATATATTTATAATTAAATGTTACAGCTTGTCTTTAAAATATATTTTATAAAAAACAATTGAATTCGAAATTATTAGTTTTATCATTTCTTCTTAAATAGAACACACTTTAATAAAAAGTTGAGCCTCTGGTTTTAATAAATCTTTTTTCATAAAACAAAAAGATATTTATGGAAAACCCTTTATCGTTTTTAGCTTTCTGTTAAAAAGTAGAAAAACCACTTAGAAAATTTCTTGAAACTTTTTAAATTTTTAAAATATTCAAATTAGATTTTTTATATTAGTTGTCAAACATGATTGACAATAAAATTACTAAAAATACTTCTTATATATTTTTTTCCACACTTGTGCAGTATAAAAGAATTAATTTAAATACTCATACTCTGCGTAATTTTTAACGATTTTGTTTTCAAATTTTTGAACAATAATTTTGTAATGATTTTTAAACTACTCCAATTTTTTTAGAACTTTATTGAAAACTTTTAAAGTTATAGTAAAAAAAACAAAAGACAAAAAGTTAATTCCTTATAAACATGCCCATATCTCCATAAATATAAAGCTAGATTTACGAAATAGTATGCAGCTATTGCAAATAACAATCAAAGAAATTGATACAAGTTACAAGCCTATTGCTTGATTTTCTGGCACAGAGCGTTAAAAATTACTAGTTTTCTTTCAGAATACTAAACACTTGCAATTGTACAAAATAATCCTCTAAGTTATTCCAGAGAAATTTTAAAAAAAAAAAATTTAAAAAACTGAAAGGGTCTCTTCCATCATTGTAGAGTAATGTATATCAGGATAGCTTTGTCAATAGAATTGATAAAACTATTGTTCTTTTTTCTCGCTATTGTTTTCTATAGTGATCTCTATTGTTTTTCTTTTCATATACAATTTTATAAATACTAATCGGATTATAAATCCGATGTATGAGATTGAGCAATACAACAATCTTCATTATAAAACTAGAAAAAAATGATAATGTAAGGGTATATTAAGACAACTTTGTTAATAAAAAATTCACATAAACAAATACTCATTTAATCTTATCACTCACACAGAATTTTAAAAATATATATCGGAATATATTTAATCAATATATTCGAATAAGCAATAAGACGATTTTCTTGGGAAAAAAAACAAAAACGATCGATAGAAAATAAAGACTACATTTGATAATACACTTTTATTAACAAATCGATGATACTCCTATTTTCACTTTTCATGAAGAATCTTAAGATAAATAATACTAAACATCATCCTGGTGAATAGTGGCTCTGAAACTGTCATTTTACCTACGCGCATAATAAAGAGGTCCGATATGAAGACGGGCTACAGTTCCTTCAAAATCTATTGCTGGACTATATATAATCAATTTCAAAAGTAAAGTTAATTTCAACTTAATTTTTTATTATCTTTCCTGAAAGCAATTTAATTAATTTAGAATTGTTTGAGGTATTTTTTTTTTCAAACGTGGATAAATCTACTTTCGCACTTGATTTCAAATGAAAAAAAAAATTAATCGAACAAAAGCAACAAAATGTTTGCAATTTCTAATTATCAATATCGGATATCATTTTTTAATTTCGCACATAGATGCACGGTTTAAACAAAATTAATGCATAAATTAATGTAATATACCTTTTTTCATAAAATAAAATTCAAGTTATTTATATTTATTTATGATGTGGAATATATAGAGATAGTTATTTTTCTTCTAATATTTTTATTGTTTTCAAATATTAACACAAAATCTTATGCTCTAACAGGAACCATTAATTTTATTAAGTGAACGTTCATACGCTTTTTTGTTGAATTATTAATTGTTTTTAGTATCATTAATATTATTTGGTTGTTTAACTGGTACTAAAAGTAATATTGCTTTGTGTGTGTGAAAAAATTCTTCATACCAACATTTTATCTTGAATAATGATATAAATAAATTTATATACAATTTTTTTAAAGTGTTTTAAGATGTATTTCTTCAGCTGTGACTAAAAAACTAATTGAGATCAAGGCTCGAAAATAATATTGCATGCCCGGGGAATGCTGGAAATGGAATTAGTTTTTATAGTTTGAACCCTGTTTGGTCCAATAAAACTAAACAGAGAAATGAAGGTTGGGAAAAATTCTCTATTCTGTATTCTGAAATTTTCTATTCTGTAAAGTATAAAGAGTTACGACTAACCATTTGTATGCTTTTTGATGAATAAAAACATGATTATTTGCTCATTCCCATATTAAAAATTTTTTTAATTTATATTATTTTTCACACTGTAATCAGTTTAGAAGATTGAAGCTTACTTGGTATTTAATTGGCAATAACAAGTTTTCAATTCAATCCGTCAAGAAAAACTCATATTTCATCAGTGCACTTCGTGTAAATAGCTTGGCTTGGTAACCACATTGCCCACCGTATTGTCACTATTTTGAAATCGCACAATTATATTCCTCTTTAAGTTTCTAATAATGGTCCAAATGCATTTGTTATAAGTTTAAAACATGCATAGTTTGAATATACAATAACTGCATAGTTTGAATATACAAACATAGTTTGAATATACAATAATTATTCGCCAAATTTACGGTTATAATTACGTTCCGAAAATCACAACCTTCTTCATCAACTGTAGATTGGTGTAAGCATTATCTATTATTGGTGTTAAAATTTAACTACACCCTTTAAAGTTTGTAAGAACGCTTGATCCGTATAAACTTGAAATAAAGTAATCACTCACACAATTTTTAGAGTTTTTCAACACCAAATTTGGATAGGTATTACACCACAGTTTTTATAGTGCAATTTGTTAAAACTAAAGTTAAGTAACTTCGATTATATTGGTTTAATAATTAGGTGTGAGTGTTTTATTAGAAGTTTCAAATGCAGCTAAAGTATTATTAGAATTAATATTATTTAAACCAATTAAAAATTTTAGTTATTTTTATTATCTCGAGTTTGTTCTTAATAAATTAAATGCTTTACTAAACGTTCCAAGTATAACATAAACTAAAACTTATGAATTTATTATTCATGATTATATTTAGTTTAAGTTTTACTGTTTTAATTACACTTATGTAAATAATGTATCAAACATTTCAAGTACAGATAAAACAATACTATTTAAGTGACTGAAGTGTTCTATTTTAGTTTTCGCTAAAAGTTTTTACTTTTAGCTCAAATTAAGCCAAAAGTAATGAATTGCTTCTCTCATTTTTATTACATTAATTACATTTAAGTAGGTTATGCTTAAGAAGTTTCAAATAGACGTAAAGCAACAGCATCATTTAAACTACTGAAAAATTTTGCTTCCAAGGTTAACCAAAACTCATAATTTTATTTTGCTCATTTAAGATTAAGATCCATTATTTTAATTGCACATATGTAAATAATGCATTAAACATTTCAAATATACGTAAAGCAATAGTATTTAAAACATTAAATCTTTTATGCTAATTTTTTTTCATAAGTGTCTTATTCATCTAAAGTGCTTTAGTAAACGTTTCAAGTTCAGTTTGAACCAAAATTTGTGAATTTATTTAGCTTATCATTTTTATTACACTTATGGAAATAATGTATTAAGCATTTCAAGCACAAATAAAGCAATGGTATCACAATGCAAGCACTGTTTGAGTTAAACTTTTTATCAAAAGTTTTTACTTATTCAGCTAAAGTGTTTTATTAAATTCTTCAAGTTTAACGCAAAACAAAACACACTATTTTATTTAGCCCATTTAAGTTTAAATTTCATCGTTTTAACTATACTAATGTTAATTTTTGGCTTAACCTATATATTAAAAGTTTCAAATACAAAGTCCGTATAAAATTATAATTTCGTTCATTAAACATAATTGCTTCACAGAATGTTGTTCAAAGAGTAAATGGCGTTGCTGATACATTAACTTAGTTATTAAATTAACCGTTTATAGACTACCCCATTATATGAAATTCAAGTAGATAATATGGGAATTTACATCATGATGGTAATGAGAGAAGCATGTTGTTCCACGGGTAATCACAAATTTACGTATTCATTATTTACCACTGATTAGTAGTGGAACAGTTTTGCAATTATTCAAACACCGAATAACGGACATATAAGCGGCGGACAATTGCGACATAATTATCATCATTTATGTACAATTCATCAATCGATTAGGAGATTCCAACTAATTGTGAGCTTTTCTCAAAGAAATCTTCAAAACAAAAAATTACTTGACTATTACTATTGCTACTAAAACTATTAATGATAGATCTAAATTAAAATTTTTTTTTTATGTAATTGGATAACAATAAAAATCATGGAAGGTTCTTAAAAATAAAATGACGAAAAAAGTTTATTTAAATAAATAGCAGTATTATTTGTAAAAATGTAGGCTGTTTTAAACTATAACTCAATATATATATATATATATATATATATATATATATATATATATATATATATATATATATATATATATATATATATATATATATATATATATATATATATATATATATATATATATATATATATATATATATATATATATATATATATATATATATGCAAGCAAATTATCATATTTACTAAAACCGCATTATTCTTGATATACTTAACCCCTTAACGATCGGTTAATTTTCAAGAAAACGGTTATAAAAGTGTCTAGTTTGCCAAATACACGTATTTGATAAGTGCTAGTATCTAGTTTAAAATGAACTAACTATTTACAATTACCTTAAAAATATCCTGGTACTGCTATAAGGTGTGTAAAATGAGAAATAAAATGTTTTCTGGGCAAAAGAAATGAATTAGTTTTATTCTTATTGGCGCATTACTACTGAACACTCCAGCCCGTCAATATCACGGGAGCTAGATATAGCGAGCGAAAACTTACCCCGTCATTTTCACGGGAGCGAGAAGGAAGGGGTTAACGAAAGAATTTACAAGCAATGAGTTGAATGTTTATTAAATAAAGATAATTAATTACTAGTATATGATATGTAAAATGTTATCTCAAAATAGGTAGTTTGAAATTTTTGCCTTACCTTGAAGCCTAACTTTTATCAAGAGACATTTAAACTAATTGGCAGTAATTACAACAACTATTACCCATAAGTAATGATTTTGAGATTAATAATTCATAATTATATACGAATTCATAATTATATATAAATATATATTTATTTATTTATTTCCGACATGCCACTGTAAAAATTTTAGTGTATCTTAACATAAAAAATAGTGGCAACTACTTTACATCAAAATGGTGATCCATTAAGTTTCTTTCTACACAAATAACCAATGATAGTTTCTGGTGAAGGGAAACATCTAGAATGTTCTTTTTCACTACTAAGTATAAAGTAGCCGACATCATTTTTGTTATTCAGTAACACTAAAATTTATAATTACTGTAAGATATCATACGCATCAGAGACAGTGAAGTTATTTTTACGATACAATATAATGTAAGAATCATCAACTTATGTTGCATCTTTACAATATGTTTTAAAGTAAAATAAGTCTGTTAATTAAACAAACCCATAGCAGAGAAAATACTAATGGGATTTCGAACTAGGCTTAGCAAAACCGAAGTAAATAAAAGTTAAATATAAAATAATTTTATTTAATTGACAGATGAAGGTAAATTTTCTTATGAAAACATAAATACCTTTAATATACAACTAGCAATATACCTGCCTTTTATAGTAGTTTACATGATCAATTTGTCAAATCAATCCGACAAAAATATTGAACATACTTGGTAAATAAACTTTCGCAATCAATATTCTCGCAAAATCAGTAAAGAGGATTCAAACTTTCTTGAATTTAAATAAACTATAATCAGTTTATCAACTCAATGCAAAAAGAAGATTAAAATTTATTGGCAAAAAATCTACTATAATCCTGGAACTTGCACTCCCATAGGAACTGGGGTCAATAGCTAAGCCCAGTTAGACTGCGATGTCTGCCATCATAGAACAAAAATTTAAAAAGTTCATATCTTCAGAAATAATACTGATAACTAAATAAACTGACCCATTTTGTGTAGCTGGAGTCTTTTGTTATCGATTTACCTTTACTGTTTAAAATTTACTGACCATTTAATAACGACAACACATCCTCCGACCTGTTGCCAACCATGAATGGATTTCTACCTTTTTGTAAGCGTCTTCGTTTTTATAAGCTGTATAAATCATTGATCTTTAGATTTAACTACACTTTTTAAAGTGCGCATGAACGCTCGAACATTAACTTGAAATAACACATTATATTTAAAAAATTTTCAACACCGAATGCCGATGGGCATTACACCAAAGTTTTTAAAGTGTTTATTATCCGATATATTTCCGCTTCTATTTATGTTGAATAAAAAATAGAACTTTTGCGATTGTGAAAATATTTAAACTAAAAGATTATATAAACTAAAATTTTATTTTCGGCATTCAACCTTTTAATATATCGGAACTTTTATGTATGTGAAATGAAAACTGCAAATTCATTTGTGCTCTTTCGTTCGTGAAGCAATCAATATTCAAACTAAAATTATTCTCGATGTAGAGCGAAATAATTAATACATTAATACATACAAATTTTAATAATAATTAATACATACAAATAATAATTATTAATATAATAATTATTAATATAATAATAATAATTAAAATAATAATTAATACATACAAATTTTATACATTTATCAAAGATTTCTACTATGTATCGTTATTTACCTTCGTTTGATTTGTGATTAATGACTACAAAATTCAAATACTAATTTTTAAAAAAATATCTTGGTGCAATTCCACGTGAATGGTTATCGGATTCAGGATACTCGGATCAGCGGTGTTTTACTGTATTTTAAATAACATTTTACATCATAACAAGTATGAGAGAAAAATCTAATAATAATTACGTACTGTTTTTACTTTCTTTTTATTTAAGAGCAAATCGAAAATAGAGGGTGGAGAAAGTAATTATTTTGGTATTAAAGGTTTTTCGGAGATAATTGTGACAGAAGTGAAAATCATTATTTGAAATATTTATCGCCTTAAGTAAATCGCTTTTTTTAGAGGATTTTAATCCTGATAAGTTCAAAAAAAGAATTACCGCATCTTAAACCACCGAATCCATTGTATGCAGACATTATTATTTTGTCGATAAAATGTCGCTGACCTTTTATTTTCGAATGCGGTGAAAATAATGATTGTTAAGTTGAAAAGAATTGTTTTTATTGTTATTTTTCTAATAGTAACTACCTGTTTTCAAGTTATAGGCTAGTTTAACTTAAAATTATTGTAATGAATTAAAACTTTGGATGTCTCATAAGCATTTTGAAAACACTTAGAAAATGAAACTTTTATTGGTAGTTATAAAGATAATTAAATAAATGCAGTTAATTAGATTAATTAAAATGAAATCTTTTACTGAAAATTTCAATTATCTATACTTGAAACATATAGAGTTTGAAATACAATTTATATTTATCAAAAGCTTTTTATTATTATTACTCAAAAAAAAATTTAATGTAAATTTAAATGAAGAAAAATTAATTTTTGAACAAATATAATTTGTATTACCATAATATTATATACTCTTAAAGTAATCTGCGTTATTAAGAAGTTGTACACTTGAAAAATTCTGAAAGGAATTCGCCCCTTATAAACAGTTGTTAATTGTGAATAAAGGCATATTTAGTTCAAAAAAAATATTTTATGAAAGTAATGAATAAAGTGACTAGATGAATATAATGATTAATGAAATAAATAAATGAAATGAATATAATGACTAATGAAAGAAAGTAATAAAAAAAATAGGAAAAATGTTGCGACAAAACTGTGCATAAATTTTTCAAGATGAAAAAATAGTCTTTTGTGCTAGCATATAATAAATTAATTAGAAATTAAACACACTAAAATTAAGGAAACTTTTTTTCAGTTATTTAATACATATTTTACTCAAAACATTCAATTCATGTTTCATGAATATTCTTGTTCTAAATTTATTTTTAACCTTGCGAAGAAGTAATGTTATTAAATTAGCATAATATCCGTTTCTCTGCATTATTTATTTTTTTAATTACAATTACGAAACGTATCTTAACAAATATAAAAAAATATTAATTTTTTTTTGAAAATTATAGTAGTAGAATTTCTAAAACTAACATTTTCCACTAAATGTACAGTTACCTCTTCTGGTTTATCTATCAGATTTTTTTCGTGCTAAAATATTAGCTTTGATTGAAAAGACTCACGTTAAATATGCATGTAATTAATTTCAAACAATAGTTTAGGTTACAAAATCAGACATAAAAAATGCATTTTTTCTGAATATGCATATGACCTTTTTTTTCTTTTTTTTTCTTTCTTCTTATTTTCTTATTTTTTTTTTTTTTTTTTTTTTTTTTTTGAAAGAATGTAACTTGAAATTATGGTCCCAAACGTAGGATCTCTTAATAACATATTTTCGTTTTCAGTATTTCGTTCTATCTCTAGAACTGACAAATAAACATTTTTACACCCACACTGTAAAAAATTTCAGATCAAATTGCGGTAAAGTTTACTGGCGCTATGAGGTACATCTCTAAAACTCATTCTACCTTAAAATCCATTTTCACCATGAAATTTTATACCGTAATTTTTATAGTAATATTAATTTAAATATAGTGATTCAGTAATTTTGTAGTAAATATTACTGTAAAAATTATGATTTGTCAGATCTTTTGAACCGAAAAGTCTTATTGGTAAAAATGGGTTTTGCGCTTAAAAGTACTGGCATCTTGAGCCCTAGTACTTTTCACCGGAATTTGATCCGGAACTTTTCACCGATTATCTATGAAATTGGTTTTACCTAAAATAATTTCAGACAAAACATTAAATTTAATACTTATTCATCATTTTTCTTATTGTTTAGTTTAGTAATCACCAAAACATTTTATTCTCATTGCTTAGGGCTTTAACCATTGCGATAGAAACAAATAGTAATTTTCTATAGTCCAAAACTTATGTAGAACAGTTTTATTACTTCGTATAGAATAAAACTCAACAGAATGGAATATATAGAATATATTCGTATCACAATAGAACATATTCGTATTGTACTAAGTAGAGTATATTCGTATAAAATAAAACTCAATAGAATATAATATATTGAATATATTCGTATCACAATAGAACATATTCGTATTAAACTAAGTAGAGTATATTCTTATAAAATAAAACTCAATAGAGAAAGAAAAATGATTTTTCATTTATGAACTCAAGAACTATTCAAACCTTTCAAGCGAAATTTTGAACTTCGGTACTTAAAACTTTGTTGCTGTAAAAATTATTGTGCCTTATGTCGAAGAAATGTTCAGTCATTAAAATGCGAATTAAAAATCATGTTAGTTTACATGAAATTATTATCGCGTTAACGAATTTCATAATTTATGGAATAAATCTTTTGCTTCTCCCTCCCTCCCTTCATACAATTAATTATTTTGTAAAAAAAAAAGTCCTACCAGTAAAAATGTCTCCTTTATATAAAACCATTTTCCAAATTGCTACTACCCCCCTCCTCATATTTAAAATACGAGGCACTTAAAATATACATATATAAACTCATCTAAAATTATAAACAATTATTAACATTACTTGCGAAATTCTTAGAGAATATTTTAAACTTTTCCAACTTTTTGAGTTTCTTTATAAAATGTTCACTATTTTTATGAATACAAATGACGTAATTTTGATGGATTCAATCATCAAGCTATTGAGTTTTGACACAAAATTTTTCAAGACTTCTGTAAGGAGAAAAAATTGCTTGTATCATTAACGTAACACTCATTTGTGAATGTTAAACAATTTCAATAAAATAAGTCAATGATATCTGAGCTTCCTTATGTTATTTATGAAGTAGAAGGTTTTTAATATCTAAAATTCATAACATGTTTTTATGATCATGATTAAATACTTCAAAAAAACATCAATTTTATCGATGCAGAATGTGTAGTAAGATATAATAAGAAGAAAAAGTAGAAAATTTGATTTTCTTTATTAAATAATTCATTTAAAATATTCAATTTTCGAATGCAATAAAACATTTTTCAAATTAATATGCAGAATTTTGTGATTTAAAAATTACTATATCACTTTCCAGAAAAGAATAGACAATATTTTAAATAATTCTTAAAAATGATGTTTTCATTTAAATATTTGTTTATGAGTTTCAAAATAAATAAAAAAATAAACAGTTTATCTTAAAAAATTTTCAAGAAACTTAAAAGTGATTGATATTCTAATTAACTAAAATTTTTAAGTGAAGGAGTTAATGAGTGTAGCGTAACTCATAATCAATCAACATAGAGTTAGTTTTCCTCAGAGTATATTATTTATTGTTCTGAATGTAGAAAATAAATATGAAAAAATATATTTAATTGTCCTATACTAGAAAAAAATTCCGCGATAAGAAGCAGATTAATAAACAAAATAAAAAATAGAGTTATATATAGGTTTCATTTGCTTCCTAAAGTGTGCAATTACAAATGAGAAAAAATTATAAGTAGAAAAAGAATATTTTAATGCTTATAATTCGCATTTAAAAAAAATAACAAAATTATTTCTATGTGCATCTGAAAGTTGAGGTGTATAATTATATCCATATCTTTCTCAGTATGCCTTTGTTTTTGTTGATGGAACATCACATGTGACAAGAATCCAATAAACTAGTTGAGAAATGGGCGATAAAAACATAGCATTTTTTTATATAAAAAAAACATGGCAATAAAAAATATCGAGGCATAACCACTACTCGAAAGCAAGGCTTTTTTCTTTAAAAATCTTTGCAAAACGTTTGCCACTTTACATAACCCGAGCTTGCCTGGAATAATTGATTTCAAATTTTTATATATATAAAGGGAGCCACTTTGGTTTGCGTGCAGGCGCCATTAATTGTTAACAATGTTTCTTCAATAACATAATGAAAAACTTGAGTCTAAATCGCTACCATCTCCATATGTAGACAAGAAATTCTTTTCCAGTAATCACCGCATAAGGGAAATTGGAAAAAATAATCCTAATTATTTTACAAAAGACGATAATTTCAGGCGACGAGATTTTTAATCCCACTGCTCAAAAAGTTCCCCATTCTCAGAGATCGGTTTAACGAAGAAACTATTCATCATAGCAAGAATCTGTGTTGGATGACATTTTAATTGGATTAAAAAAAGAAACGCTCTAGCAAGAGCTTGTTAGGTTATTCTCAACTGACAAAATGCTAATTTATCATTGGGCTGGGTATCTTGGGAAAAAAGGGACGACTAATTTGTTTTCCTTACGACAGGATTCGGGAGAAGAAATTACAATAATTAAAGGATGGTGAAAATCGTCCTTCTTAAGAATGGCAATCAGTAAGAGAGCAGTGAGATTTTTCCTGGAATAAAAAATCCAAGTCTTCTTTAATTAGCAATTTAATATGTTTCGCATTTCCGTAATGTTTCATACGCACACACCAGAGACACCAATTAACATATTGGGGAATAACTCGTCAACGACTATCGCTTCTAAAGAAAACCCTACGACAAATTAGCAGGCTTAATGGTTATCTTAAGCGTTAAGATGTGCTAAGGGACTTATTTTCTTTGGTTATACTGTCATGCAAATAACGGAGTAAATTGAGCTTGTCAAGTTAAAACTAAAAGCCACTTTTTCGTCAAGAAACACTGCCTGATTTTCTAATTAAGGATTTTATCATTGTGCGGTATTAAAACTTCGTCTCGAGATTTTCGGACATTTTAGCTATTCAAGGTCTTGTCAAGATACTTAATGAAATGAATTAAAACTTCAAGCTTTAAGTGTGTTAATCACAAAATTAACAGTCTGCAACACACTAATTAAGGAAAAGTAAGAAAAGAATTTCGAATCTAGGAAATTCTTATTATGAGAAAAATAGAGACAAGTATGAAATATGTATAAATTGCAAAGAAAAAGTATTTCACCAAACTACGTCTTAATCATAATTCTTAGCTATCTAAAGCAAATACTTGATTCCTCTGACTAAAATTATGATTTAGGCGTAATTTATAATTAAAAATACTCCAAGAATGTAATGCGTGCTTCAAAGGGTAAGCAAAATGTACTTATTGCTGATTGCAAATAAGCTGAATGTCATTTCTTTTTCTCAAATAAAAATCGTAAATTATGATTTACAACAAATACATTCATTTTTGTCGTCATGAAATATTAAATATTGCGATATTTTGTATTAGAACTGTTAAACTTGTTATTTTTCCTTTTGTGAAATTCCATATTTATTTTTATATTTTTATCATTTTAAGTAATGTAAGCTGTTAAATTATGATATAAATAGAAAGATAATATGATTTCTTTTTAAAATGAATAAACAATACTTTATACTCTTACGAATTTCTTAAGTTTCTTCAAATGATGCACTTATTTTATCAGATAAATTACTGATCAAAATTTTTAAAGTTAACTTATTACTATCACTTTAGTTTGTTTTTAGCTTGCTTTCCTTTTAGCACTGTTTGTAAATATTTATGCCTTATGTTACAGAATGTCGAAAGTAATTCTTCAAAATAAAATGGAAAATCAAAGAAAAATTAAATTCTACCCAAATTGCCGCATTGGAATAGTTTAATTCAAATATTTCCTGATTTATATTACAAATTTGTTTAATTTTTGTTCTGATTTTTAATAGAGACCGCGATTTCAAATTGCATCGTTAAAAATTCTGCTACAGAATTAACATTGATCAAGTAATAATATAAATTTAAATTCTGTTGCACTCTTTTCTTTAAACATATTAAACGTCAATTTTTTTTAATTTTTAAATATACATTTAATTAAAAAAATCTTAATATTCAAAGTTTTGGGAGCAATATACCAGAAAAACAAATAAAATTTAGATCAAACATACGGTGAGCAACAGAAAAGCTTATTTACCGATTTCACGGCGAATTCCTAAATAGGGAAAAAAGTGTATCACAATTTCGGTCACACTTCTGGTAATATTAAGAAATTCATCATTTTATCTTTTAAAGAATTTCAAAACAAAACTAATTGTAAGGATACTGAAAATTCGTTATGTAAATTTGTTATCATAATTCAATCATGTTATCATATCACATATATATATATATATATATATATATATATATATATATATATATATATATATATATATATATATATATATATATATATATATATATATATATATATATATATATATATATATATATATATATATATATATATATATATATATATATATATATATATATATATATATATATATATATATATATATATATATATACTCTCATTTCACAAAATGAACATACACTTACTTAGTCTTACAAAGCATGAAAAGATTTGCTATATGAAATGTTTCTAACAATGTTTAATATTATTTATATGAACCTGTGATATTCTTGCAGAAACAAAGAGGGCCGAAATTCAATCAGAGGAGAAAGACTCCCTTGCTGAAAGAAACGGTGTACAAGTCTCAAAAATAGAAAGCAGTGGAAAAGATTCAAAGGAAGACACTAATCTATCTGGCTGACAATGATGATGATTATATATTTATTGTGATTTTTTTCATTAAGTTATTATCTATTATAAGCTTATTTATTTTAACACGAAAGTCAAACAATATTATAAAGAACAATTCAAATTTAAATTTCAATGTAATCAAATAAAATGTGAGATAAAGATAATAAAAGCGTATATTTTCAAGAAAATTACGTACAACGTATTTAAAAACAATAGTCAAATAATTTAATAGAAAGTATATTCAAATTTGAATTTCTACGTAATGAAAAAAGAACTGAAAAATGTCGTCAAATTTTTTGGGCATTAAAAACTAGTCTTTCTTTTTTTAAAGGAAATTACGTTTTGCGTCCTAGAGGTTAAGTAGTTTAGGAATGCAACAATTTGTTTGACCAATAATTATGCATCATATATATTTTTTTAAATATAATGCATAAACCAGTTTCACTGCCTGATAAAATTTGATTGCGTTTCTAACTATCAGATCTGATTTCGTCGTGTTTCCAATTTCAACTCGTCTCTGCTTTACTTCAACTATGAAACGCGCTTTAATGTTTTTAACCCCGCCTTCTAAACAGTGATTTGCTAGATTTTAATAGTGTCTTTAGATTTGTGATGGCTAAGCAAATACTTTTATGAGTCAATTTTTGATAAAAAAAAATTCTTTGAGTTTTGGTAAGGCCTATTAACGCTTAAAATGTACCAAATACCAGATATGATTACTAACGGGTGCACTATGGGAATAGTTGCAGTAACATAGATAATACAACATACAAAAGTTTTCTGTGTCATCGAGAGAATTAAAAATTTAATGCCATTGGATGGTCATATACTTCGAAGAAATGACAATCGCTAGACTTAAATTATTTTGAACTGGCATCTTTGTGATCAAAATACCAGTTACAGCATTGCAAAAAAGGATAGCTCAAAATTGAGCAAAAGTATGTCAAAATAGCTCCGAAATTAATATAGTGAAATTTGAAAACCCCACATATTCGAAACTGAAACAGCATATACTCATTTTTGGGCAAAATGCATAGTCTCAAAGTGATTCAGAATGTGTGAGAGAAACAGCTGCTGGCAGGATTCAAACCAAGGACCTCCGGGATTGTTGCAGGATGGTCTAACCACCATACTTGTACACCACAGTACAGGGAGAGTTAAGAAGCTTTATGTAGTTATCGCCGCAATGATAAATCATGACATGCTAATTTCTAAATTCAATTGGAAAATTCAATTTGGAAAATATAGTCCCAACAATTTAGTCAGGAGATGGGTAATTTTAATTTCACTTTATGATAATTCGTCATTGCTTAAAAACTTTTAAGTGAATGGAATGCGAGTCTTGATGTGGGATTGCGGTGACCATTATATAAAGCTTCCTAACTCATCCTGGACTGTGAACAACTATGGTGGTTGTAGCATCCTACTACAATCTCGGTGATCTTTAGCTCGAATCTTGGCACAGTCAATGACCATCTCTCTCAAACATTTCTCCTTCCACATGACTTTTGAGATTATGTACTTTGCTCATAAATGAGTTGATGATGTTTCTATTTTGAAAAGATGGAGTTTTCAAAGTGAACTACATTTGTTTCGGAACTATTTTGACACATTTTTGGTCTGTTTTAAGTAATCCATTTTTGCAGTAAGGCTAGTTTGAACACCCAAGAACCTGAATGTAAACAAAAAATTCAAATGAGTGTATGTGAATTTGAAAGTAAGTTCGAAATTATTGAATAAGTTTGGAGGATGACTACAATGAGTTGACAAGGTTGAAAATAAATGATACTTTGAAGATTTTCCTTTTCCAGTACCAAAGAGTTCAATTACGATTTTTTTTAAAGTAATTTATTAAATTGATCTATTTATTCTTATCTTTTAAACTCTAAGTCTTTACAAAATGAAATTATAATTTAAAAAAATTATAATTTAAAAGTATTTCTAACGTTTTTTTCTCATTTCGATAAACGCAATATGCTTTTTATTCTTGTTTAATTTTGATTCAATTTTTCTTTAAAAAATTCTCTTTTATAAAAAAGAAGTCAAAGCTATTGGTTTAGAAAAAAGTACTGTACTTTTAAAAAATTGTTCATTATGTTTCAAGCACAAATATGTTTAAAGATTAAAAAAAAAAGGCCGTTTTTCTACTTTAAGTTGAATTATAGTACAACAGATCCGTCTTGAAACAATGCCCAATTATGCAAGTTGTTCCTAATATACGAGTTTTTTTCCCAGATAGATTTATATGGAAAATATTTAATGAGCCTTTTTAAATGGCTGGAAATTGTAATACGTAAAGAATTTTGAAAACAATATGTTTAGAGTACAAATATTCTTAAAAACGAGTAACTAAAATATGTTTTTTTCTACTTGTAGTTGAATTATAATTCAATAGATCCTTTTTGAAACAATAACCAATTATGCAAATTCTTCCTAATAAACTAGTTGTTTTCCCAGGTACGTAAAGAATTTACGTAGTACGTAAAGAATTTTGAAAACCATATGTTTTGAGTACTAATATGCTTAAAAAATGAGTAACTAAACTATGGCGACGTGAGGTTTTTTTCCCTTATTGAATTATAAAGAAAATTTTTAATAATTTTTTATAAACGAATGGGAATTGTGATATAAAAAGTATATTTCATTAAGTTAAATTTTAATTTAATAGATTACTTTTGAAACAATACCAATTAAGCAAATTCTTCTTTATGTACGTGATTTTTTCTCTAATTAATCTGCATCAAAAATATATAATAATTCTTTTTAATTGAATGGAAATTATGATAAGCAAAGAATTTTAAGAACAACATGTTTTAAGTACAAGTTTGTATGAAAATGAAAAACAAATAAATTTATCTTTTTTTCTGACTTTAATTGAATTATAATTCAATAGATCTCTTTATCATCAATTACGCAAATTCTGTCTGATGTACGCGTTTTTCCTCCAGTTGATCTATATAGAAAATATTTAATAATTCTTTTTAAATGGAGGAAAATTAAGCGCAAAAAATCTGAAAACAAATTTTTTTAAATATCAATGCGCACAATTTTTTTTTAAAATTTTTTTCTTACTTTAATTTGAGTGATTCATTTGAGTGAAAATTTTCTTTGAGTAATATTTGAATTGAAGATAAAAGCAAGAGCATTGCACAAGGTAAGAAAATAACTCTATTCAAACAATGAATTATTTAGTATTCCTTTTTAACTATGTGTTTTGATCCTCTGAGTTTTGGACATACGGCTTATTGATATAACGCTAATAATAATAATTGAGCAACTGATGGAACGAGACGAGAGAAAAAAAAATCTTTATAAAGATAATTCGAAATCAATAGCAATTAGCAGAAAGAGTGTGATATAATTCTTTCCAAGCATTTTGAAACGAAGACCGTTCTAATTCTTTTAAAAACTCGCTTTCAGGCAGACGTAAAAGAATATAAAATTAAAACAACTGTCCCTTAGTTACATCATTTTACGGTTCTAACCCCCTTTTCCCGCTTTGTCTGTTTTACGTTGACATAAGCAAATGCTAATTATTCCCTTTCTCATCTCTTACAGAACACGCGTGCTTCCCATTTCAAGGAAAAATGTTTACTTTTCTTTCAAGTCTTAATTAGTTGCTCTTCTCGTAGCTACTGCTACAACTGAAACGTTTAGATAGTAGATTAGTTTTTATATATAAAGAAAGAACGTTTGGTTGGGGGTGGGCGTTTGAGCAGACTTGAAAGCGGTAGAGAAATGAAAAGATAGCAGTCGAGCTCTTTGCGGCCATTAGAATAATAGCCATTTTTACTCACAAGTTGCTAACATTTTATTTATACTTTCCCCTCTGGCAAAGGGTTTTCAAGTTCTACTGTTGCAGACGCTCTGTTTTGCGCCTGTTATGATAATTAAGACTAATTGTACTTTACGCGTACTACGCATTCCACTAACGAGAAACTTTCTTTCCAACGCGAAATTTTAATTCGCTGGTATTTTTAACTTTTGCTTAAAAATTCAGTTATTGATGTTGGCTTTCTTTTTAGGCTTTAGAAGGGAGCATTTGTGGGAGCGAAAACACACGCAATTTTAATAATGCTTGTAAACTAGGGTTATTACGTTCCTTATACACGCAAAACAGAAATCATAAAATTTAATTTAGAACCGTGTAGTAGATTAGAAGTGTTTTTATTTTCCGGTTCTGCAGTTTTCGTCTTTGTCGTTTTTCCAATCCACTTAATTAAAATAGTTTATTATGAGGTTAGTTATAGACTTTTAAAATGATAATCCTTGTGTTATTAGAGCTGCTGGGATAATTTCATTGTTAAGTGTCTTGTTTATAGCATCTTTAAACATTATGTTGCAGTGCTTTCAAATGGAAAGAGACTGTAAATATACTAGACTAAGAGAAGTAAATATAATAGGAAGCATTGAACAAATGAAAGTTTTAAAATCTTTACCTTTTCTTTTATTTAAAAATATGTTTTAGTAAATATTAGTCAACAATACTACTGTTAAATAGTTTAAAAACACTATAGGAAATACTTTTATCACTTTCCATTTTTTTAATTCTTTGCTACTTCTGTGCAATTATAAATTATTGTTTATTGTTATTGTATTGTATACAATTTTTGTAATTATTATCAACTAAAAAATGTGAAATTTCGTGTATCCTATTGAAGCCCTACATTCACCCCAATAATCAATTAATCAGTCAATTATTAATCAATAATACATGGTGATTATAAAATTACTTTCGGGACATAAGATCCCTTGATTAGGATCCCGATTTGAAATTGAAGCAAAATTTTGCAATAAATTATTATAATGTAATTCCTCCAAGAATTATGCTAAAAATGAATATTCAGCTCTTATGACTGCGGTTGCAGTGGCAAATTTTCTAAATTTTTAACTGAAAAAAATTCTTTTTTTTTCCTGCATTGAAATGTACTGCTCAAAGTAGAAAACTATAAATAGAGTTTGAAAGGTATTTTTAACAAATAAAACAACGGCGTTAGGCAAAACTGAAAAAGAAATGTATTTTATATATTTTCAACGCTTCAGCTTTACTGAAGACGCTCTGATGACAATGGAAACAAAGAAGAAAACACAGAGATTTATGTTTTGCATCGTACTTTCTTCACTTCTGCCTAGCGCCGCCACTGTTCATGCTAAAATATCGTTCCAATTGAATTTTAAATTTTTGACTGAGAGGATAGCGTTAGTATGAATTATCAGCTGTTGCGTTTTGAAAACTTTGCCTCCGTTGCGTTTTGAATTTTTTAACTGTAACTGGATAATAATATTTTACACTATTCTTAGCCCTTACTCTTTTATTTAAAATTATATTTCGCTTTTTTTAGACGGTATTCTCATTGGTGCGTTGAAAAAGTTATTTAATATAAGTCCTCTTTTCCAAACATTTATATTTCTGTCAAATAAAAGAAAAACAGAAATAGTTTAAGGGCATGTAACTAATTGTAACTTCCTTATTTTGTGCTTAAGCAAGTTTTCTTACATGAAATAAAAATAAAGTACAGTTATATATTTTAATACAATAACTCTCTCAGAACTTATTCGTTGCTTACAAATTGTTGAAAAAAATATTAAAACGAAAATAATTTCGGAATTGAAAAGATAATTAAGTTAAGAAGCTGGTTCTGAACAGAAATGGAACAAAAATGATTCAAAAGGATTCTAAAAGAAAAAAGAACTAGCCCTAGGTCTAGAAAAACATACATCTGCCACAATTATACATGCGTACTAGACTGGACTTAAAATAATATACCTCATTTCAAACTTATTCAGATTATACTATCAGAAAAGTCATGTCAACGTTGGACCGTAATATTGGTACGTTAAACCATAATATCGGTACCTTGAATCTTAATAAAGGTACTTTGAACTGGTACAAATTTACTGTAACCTTAAGTAAAGTGCGGAATTCCTCATACTTCTGATCGAACTGAACCATATTATCAGGCAATATGGTTCTTTTAGTATATTAAGGTTTCAGAAAGAATTGAACTATAGTCTATCAGATTACTGAATAGACTGGGTAAGTAAAGTTGAAAATGAAATATCTAAGCTCCATGAAATAAATCAGCATTAAATAATAAAATATTCCATACCTTCATATAAAAAAAAAGAAATTGCTTTTTAAGAAATTCGTAAATCGATGTGAAAAATATACCGGAATAAATGTGATAATATCTCCTGTTTCCTCTGACACGACAGTTTCTTTTGAAATAAAAGCAAATTTGCAGTTTATCTTCTCCAAGATCTACCTAATTGGAGCTTTTATGGAGAACATTCTGCTAATATAATTGAAGATTTCACCCATCATTCACCCGGATAAAAATCTCCCCTTCTTGAATATGATCCTGACACACACTACCCAATCAATGCTCCAAACAGGATTCCGAACACTTTTCAAAAAATTTCACCTTGTATTATTGTACCATCTATTTATCCAAACCTTTTACCAATCTATGTGCATTCTCTTTTAATAATACTAAATTTGAACATATCGGCCATTTTTGAGTTTTTTAAAATTAAAAATATTTTAGATTTTGTCATTTAAAGTTACATTTTATCTAAAATAAAGATTTGTACACCAGCCTATTCAAAATTTTATTTAAATGAAAAAGAAAAGGAAAAACACATATTTAAGAATAAACACTTAAAACATAAAAATTGCATCTTCAAGCAGAAAAACTCGATCACTAAATCAAAATTTATTGAAGTGTTCTGTTTAATATTATTAATATTTTGCACATTTTGCCTAGTTAGCAGCTTTTTTAAATGCTTCTTCTTAACAAATAAATATTCATAATTGAAATTTATGTTAGTATCAACAAATAACTTATCTGTATAAGTTGTACGTATTCATGAATGATTTTAATGATGAATATAGGACTTAAAGTGCACTGCACGAACATTTAGTTAGCAATCACATTGTATGAAGCTGTAAGTTCATAAATAAAAAAACTGTAGAAATTTTAAACTTCTACAGTTTTTTATTTATTTATTTATTTTTTTAATACTATGTTTTGGTCAATGCTTGTAGGGAATAGAACTTTGAGTAATTCTGACAGTGGGCAGATTTTCCCCTATTTTTAAAGAAAGAAACCAACAAATTTTTAACTTTATATGAAACCACAATTTTAATAATATTTCAAAAACTGGAAATAAATATTGAAAAACATTTTTCTCTCAAGCTGGGAAAATTCTTATAAACTCAGCTTCCTAGGAAAAAAATATTTTCTCACTGTGCACCAAATACTTTTCAAAAATTTTAATGTCATTAATTTTTATCTTATTTTGAAGACCATAAGTGTAAGCTTTCAAAAATTTATACATTTAGTTTTATAAACTTTTTTAATAGTAGTGATCAGGAAATGCTTTAAAAACTGATTTTGTTTAAAAAATAATTTAATTGGACACACAGTATGAGGGTTTCATTAAAAGCACAAAAAATAGCTTCAAGAAAACAGTCTTAAATTTACCGAAAATGATTACAAATGAATTTCTTTTCGAATTAACCATTTCAATTTTATCAACCACTCATTCACTCAATTAATTATTTAATTATTCACACAATAATTCATTATGTCATTCATTTTAACTAATTTTTTATGTCAATTATATTATTTTGAAAGCAGTATAAGTTTGACAAAGATTATATAATGGATATAAAAAAAAGCTCACAATTATTTAAAATAATTCCTTTATGTAAACAAAGATGATATAATTTATATTTGTTCAACTATTTTTCATCACAACCTGCATTAGAATATAACATATTCAATATTTACCCAACTCAAAATTCTGTTTAATTTCACTCTCCATTCACCCAGACTCTTTATAAAGCAAACCTTTTCTAAAACCAATTCACTCTACAAATCGTTATACATTTTTATGAACAAGGATAAATATTCAAAGAAATATTTTGGCATCACCCATGGCAATATTCTTAACAATAGCTTTTGATCAATTTACTCCCATTAGTTCTGTAATGCATGATCACCCTTCACTAGTCCCCCATGTCCCCAAAGATGAAACGCGTGCAAAAATCGTTTTGTATTAATGGCCCCGTGAATTAAAAATGTACTAACTCGCCTCACAGTAACAAAACCTCAATCTTTTGTCATTGCCTTTGGATTATTCCACAACAGCTGGACATTTCACGTCGATTTTTTTTCAATTCCCCCTCTCTTGGTGATGACGTCATTAGATCCTAGGACTGTCATCCTATAACATAGGACCAAAGGTCTAAGAGATGATACTTCCAGTTGATAAAGCATAGCGAATAACGATAACTCTCTAGTTAATAGCTGATCTTGGGTTGCTTCTAGCATAGAACAACATTAATTTCAACTCTTCCCCCCACTCAAAAACATGGAAATTGGGGGCTGGAGGAGTCCCTCGGGGTCTGACGGGGATCCCTCTAGCCTCCTAATCCTTTTGATTCATCCCGTGTAACTATAGCTCACCGCAAACAGTGCGATTACGGAACCGGGAGAAGGAAAAACGGGAAATACTCAGGATAAAATGGGGAGGAAAGTCGTGCGTAAAATTTCAGAATGGGGCCAATCTTCGTAGGAACGGCGGGTCAAATGTTGAGTTCCATTGATATTTGATGAGCAGAAAGTTGATTCGGATTTCTGCGGGGAACGTTCTCGCCTGCTTATCGCTTGAATATATCTTGACAAATGATTATCCCCAAAATACTTGAAGTTTGCTATCTCAAATATTGTAAAGCCCAGTGCGAAAAATGGCTCTTTAGTAGATATAATATTTGCAGGGTTCGGATATTAATAACATTAAAATTCTTTACAAATGCATAAAAAAAGATTTTTAAAAATCATCACAAATAACCTTGAAATGAAAAATTATTACCTTTAAAATTTTCTAAAATATTTCAGTATATTAGCTTACTCTTTTAGAAAAATATAAATTATGACTTGCATTTATAAATTTAATGAAAAAGAAATGTAATAATTAAAATATCTAAGTTATTTATGCGTAAAATGAAAATGAAACAAACACCTGATGAAGATATTTATTAATTTTTAACTGCTATCTTTAAGAAGATCTGATTGCTTAGTTTTATGAAATGTTTTTTGATGTTCTTAAAATTGAGAAATTGTCTATTGTCCAATTGCAAATTCTTACTGCATGAAAACCTCTGTTTATCATCAACATGCAAAATTTACACGAATTAAAAAAAAATTTATTCCTCAACAAGACGCTCTTGAGGTTAAATACATCATTCAAAATTCATAAAAAATTATTAAAATTATGGTAAAAAATGACCAAAGAACCATGAAAAATGCTCCATAAAAGAAAAAACCAACCAAAATAAAATAAAAACTATCTTTCAAAATCTATTGAAAATTATTAAAAGTATGAAAAAATCTTAAAATATGACCCGAAAAAAACCCCATGAAAATGCTCAATAAAAGAAAAAACTAAATGAAAAATTTCCTTCAAAATTTTTCAAAATTATTAAAAATATGAAAAAGTATGAAAAAAATGACCAAATAAAACAGGAACTTAGCTTTTACTTGTAATTTTCAAATTATTTAAGAAGAATACGCAATTTAAAATATAATGTAGATTTCCAAACAAAGTATTCTAACATAAAATATCCTAGCATTTTCCATCAATTTCCTGAAAATTTATAATATAAAGTTATTTTTAGTATGTAATCACCAGTTAGCATTTTTTTTTAACTTTGCACTTATGAATGCTCTGTACTTTAAAATTTAAAAACTTTTGTTCAGGTTAGATATTTGATTAAAACTAATTTGAATGATAACATTGATTCATTAAGCGTAATTATTTTTATTAAGTATAAAAAAAAAAAAAACAGAATTTGCTCTGCAATTTTAATACTAAATTTGCTGCCTATTTGCTAAATATAATGATACATTATGTTTGATGATAAAAGTTGTAGCATCTATGCATACTTAACACTTTACCGACCGGTAGCGGTTCGAACATACTATGCCCTTTCACCGCCCGTTCAGCTGCAGATCGTCCGTAGTATTTTATTTAATTTAGTATTTTTCAGTTTAAGTCATTTTTTCACCACTAAATATCAAAAATTATAAGTATCATGTGAAATGCAACGTTGCAGCAATATTCTGCTGGATACTATATTAATAAGTGGGCGTAACTATCCTTCTCTTACGAACTCTACTATATAATTTGCTACCACTTTATTAAAACTTTTCCAGAAAGCGGAGCAGTTGGCATCCCTGCATGCTGAATTGGTGGAAAACGTAGTCACCACAGATCGGTCAAAAGTCGACTAATCGACGACCGGTCGGTAAGCGCTGGGGAGCAAACGCTGAATAATCTACGGTCGGTCGGTATACGATGAGAACAAAACGTCGATTAATCGACGGCCGGTCGGTATGCGCTGAGAACAAAACGTCGATTAATCGACGGCCGGTCGGTAAAGTGTTAAGATAATACATAACTCAGTTAAAAGAGAAAAAGTGTATACAGTTTAAAGTTTGGTGAATATTAACCCAGTTAATTTGAAGTCCAGATGTATGAAAAATACTTTTAACTTTACATTAAATACACAAAACAAAAAAATTAACGGTGAAAATCGTTTTAAAGGAAACGGTAGGCCTCGGAACAGTTTTTATCCCTCTAATTTGCATTTAAAATCTGTAAATCTATATATTTTTTCAATCTACATATGAGAATAATCAAGTTGAAGCCACAAAGTGAGGAGTCTATGAAGGAGATCCATACAATTACGGGGAGATTCTTACCCTTTTACATTCTGCCAAATAATTTGAATTTAATAATGATTTAATTACTGTTACATTTTCATGCGATTATGTGATTAAAAGCGAAATTCTTACGTTTTTATGCCAAACAATTAAAACGCAAAAATGATTTAAATGTTTTTGCGTTTTTGTACAATTATACGATTGCGAGAGAGAGTCTTACAATTTTACATTCTGCCAAACAGTTATAATCTAATAGTGATTAAAATGTTCTTGTGTTTTCATAATCATCTCAACAAGGGAAAGTTTGGATTGTTGACATAAAAAAAAGAGAAAAAATAACCCAATAAGGGATTAAAAATGTGCCTAATTTTTCTGAGACTTAACGATACTCATCTTCTTTCACTAAGTATGTTGGTTACAACGTATTTTTGAAGAAAAATTAATCATTCATTAAAAAAAATTAAAGAAAATATAACTTTTTAACATCGATATATTGTAGTTAAAGAAGCAATGTATATTTCTTTCAATTTCTCAAATTTTAGGTAAAATTGTTTAACTCCAATTAACCATCAAATATCATACCCGACATACCCCATATTCTCTCATACATTAAGACACATCTTTAAATAACAAATTTTTAAATAATAACTTGCAGTTATGAAAAATTGGAAATTAAATTAACTGCAGACAGCATTTAGATTGCAAATATAGAGTTTTTTCCCGTTTAGCTTTAACAGCCTTTAAAAGAAAGATATAACCCTACAAAATAAGTGTAAAGTTTTATGAGTACACAATTTTCTGATGTCTCATTTAATTACGGCCATCTGCAGAATTCCTTTAACCAGAGACGGGACCATATTTAACGTCCATCGAAGGAATTGCATACTTCCTGGTTAATCCCTTTAATTCGTCCGTAACTGCAGACCATCACCACAAACTGTGCGATTAGCGGAGGCAAATTGGAATAAGGAAGCAAACTGAGGCGTGAATCTAGGGGATTGACGGGCACTAGAGTAGGATGCCTCAATTGTTCGCTCCCATCAATGTTTGATCGACCAGAATTGTAGGTTCCGTTTAGATCACTTCAGTAAAATAAGTACATCTACTTTCGGATGTCATTACTTATACAATTCTATTCTCATCGGAAGATGTTACTTGACTAGTTAAATTTAAGATATTGGTGGAAATGTTTATTTCACCAGCTTTTAATGAGATAGATTTTTCGATATTAGTAATGTGCAAGAGATTATTGAAAGGCTGGGTACATAATATTTCCCTACGCATGCAGACCAATTCAGGAATACAAATATTATTTCATAAAACCTCCACAAAACGAGTAAAAAAAAAATAGCAGCTGCTCGTCGGTAAGGACACAAACAAATGCGTGTTTAAGAAAATGGGCACTTCTCAAATGGCATGTTTTAGAAAAAGGCGACAGCAAAAAATACGCCTTTGTAACTTTCAACCAACACTAAACAACTAAACATGGAATTTCGAACTTACTTGTCTGAATTTTTTAAACACTAAGCATAATCAAAATCTTATGTTTTCTTAGGATATAAGTTTCATAGATGTAACTTTTCAGGCGATCTCTTCATATGCAGATCATTAAACGATAGTGGTTTTTCATTCATACAAAATAAATTTAATAACACTATTATAAAATTATGAGACCCGTGACAATGTCGTGAAAGCAATTGTCGACTTTTAAAAATCTCCTCAAATAAAGGCTAATTTCAAAACAAAACAAAAATTGCTAAAGCATTTAGGCAAATGGGCGAAACCACATTACCTATTTATCTGGATCCAATAGTTTATTCTTTATAAAGGAAAAAAAATCATTTAGAGAAGCTTAAAATACTGAATAAAATGCTTTGTCAATTTTCTTAAAAAGCTACGTCCACTTTCTTAAATAGTCTCTTCTCTTAATCTCTTAACTAGTCCATTTCTTTAAAACACGCATTTTGAGTTGTGTCCATTTTCTTAAACACGCTTTTTGAGCTGTGTCCATTTTTTAAACACGTTTTTTAAGCTGTGTCCACTTTCTTAAACACGCATTTTGAGCAGTGTCTCGAATAAAAAGCTCACCGACAAGCTATATTCGTTGAAATTAAGCTCTTTTCTTTAACAATTCTTGAGCTCTGTATTGATATTCTTTACAATCATTTTATCATGAAATAATGATTTTTAATTCACAAATATGTGATGCAATTGCACTGATTCGCATTCCTTTTGTTTATTTATCTGAACTAATTATCTTCATTGATGCGTTGCATTAGATTACCCTTTCAGCTTTTGATGAAGTTCATATTCTCATTCTCACATAAGTGAAGATGTTAATCATTAAATTGATAAAATGTTCTTTGGGAGCATTTCTTCACAAACAGTTTCGTCAATACCGAAGAAGGCTTTGTGAATTTTGAGTATCCATTTTTTCAGTGACAGATAATTATTGCAAATACGCAGAATTATATAAAATTATTCCCAAAATTATATAAATTGCCCAAACATCTTTGTTTAAGGTTCCAGTCACTAAATTTGCCTGTCAAAATTTTTTAATGGTTATTAAAACTGATTATAAAATTTTATGAGATTAACCTGATACCCGTTAGACTGCAAAAATAAGTACATAAAAGTAAAGCATTCCAATGTGGTCAAAGGGAGTCATGGTGATTATTAATTTCGTGACCAACGACATGAATCCTAGTATTCGACAATAGCCCATTGTTCAGCTCTAGAGTGACGTAAATAAAGTACCTAGCTACCTAGTTCCGTACAGCGACATTTCAATGACTTAACCACTCAGTCATGGTGGCTCAAATAAATAGATTTGCAATTTTTTTCTCTATTTTTAATTATTTGGAACAGAGAGCTTTCCAAGTAAGAAAAATTAGAATAAAACTGAATAAAAGCTAAGACGCTATAAGAATGATTCATTTTCTTGTTCACATCATGAAATATCACCTTTCAAATGAAATGAAATACCCACTCTATAATACATTTGTCAATTGACAATATTTCCCTTTCAACATGAAATACCTTTAAAAACAGAGATTTCATGTAAACAGATTAAAAATAAATAAATTTGTAACTTCTTTTAAGTTGTTTTTTAAAAATAATATTATTTTTAAACCTAAAGGCGTCATTTTTGCGATTCTCAATAATTAAAACTACGGGTTAAGAAATTTTTTTGATTGAAGAATCCTTCAAAAGCATTTCTCTATATTCTCAACAACCGCTAAGTCATCCTTTTTTTTATTCTTTTTTTTTTCCTCCAATTTTATGAACTGATCTTTTATAAAGAAAAAAGGAATCCACAATGATGTATTGAAGAACTGGTTGTAAACGCTTATTTTATCTATAATTAGATTCGAAAAATTCATTTCTTAGACCACACAAGTAATTCATCTTTGGCAATCAAAGAGGCAGACTGATTTTATTTGTGACCCTTCCAAAAGCACACCTCTAACTTATTAGCCAAATACAACTTTTTTTTTCTTTTAAGAACTGAGTAAATAAAAATGTCGTCGTAGTCCACAACTAGTAGCGTTTACCGAAATGTCTTCAAAGTGTTCCGAATGAATGGTGGAGAACTCGAAAAGCAAAAAATTCTCTCTTTGCCAATGAATATGTTTTTAGACGAGGAAAAGAAACAGTAGCTCTTTTTAAGACTATATCCCCATCTTTTTCGCTAGAATGCAAATATATATTTATCGTTTTTAGCGACAAAAGGTCCATTTTCTTAGACTGATGTTTTTGTGTATCGGTTAGAAGGAAAGAAATAAAACTTTCATGCGACTTCAATTTTGCAAAGTTCAGTAACTTAAAAAAATAATAATTTGCAGATCCAAATAAAATATTTTATTATTAATCTGAAAGAGGAAATGCTCCCCTTTTTTAAAATCAAGGCTACTTATTTACTAGTTTTAGAGTATCGGAAAGTTTTGCATTTCGAGGATAAGAGAGTGGGTTTAAACCGAAAAAATATTTTGAAAAAGCATAATTTTGAATGCTTTAAGTATTCTTTTCAGTAAAATTTTAATAGTTATAGTATATTTTAATAGTATATATAAATTTTAATAGTTGAAAATGAATACATTTTTAGTCAAGAAAAGAAAGAGTAGTTCAGTCTGTGACTTCCTCTTAAGCACTACAGTCCGTTACTGGCCAAGGCCGCCTGAGTCATTTCCCCCCATCTACACTTCGTCGATGCTACATTTCTCCAACTGTTATGTCACAAGTCCTTTGATCACTTCTTTACTCTATCTAGCCATCTTGTTCTAGGTCAGGGATTGGCAAACTACGGCCCGCGGACCAACTGTGGCCCGTCGGAAGGTTTTATCCTGCCCAAGGATAGAATTTTAACTTGCTGATCCACAGCGAATATAAACAATATACATTATACATCCATTTTCTTGTCTACTTTGCTATTTTGTTCTTTCTATTTTGAAGAAAGTACTGATGACCTTTCTACTTCCTCTATTTTTGTTCTACAAAACATAAATTGATGGAAATAGCTAGCGCGGATAGCTTCAATTGGTAAAATGTTGAAAGCTGAAGTTCTTTGTAGAACAGCCGTAGATTGGCGCCAACGAGTGTTTGTCTTTCTCGAGGAGCAGACGTACGGAATCTAATATAAGGGGATTGTACTTCACATGAGACAGACTGAGCATTTTAAGCTCCAGCAAGCGGATTTTTCTGCTGGCTCGAGTTCTAACATTATTTATTGCACATGGAAAGATTACACGCATATAACATTATTGTAAACAACAGTGAAATTATTAAATGTATAAATAGGATAGTACTTGTTTGAGTTATTTGTAGAAATTTTTATCCCCAAAATGGCCACTAAAAAACGCAAAATTGATTCAGAGTGCCGTGCGTTCAATGATGAATGAACTTGGAAATATTTTTCTACAGTTGTAAGAGATAAACCAGTATCAGAATTAGATATTTTGACTATTCCGAAAATTGTGAAACAGTCAGGTCGGATTTGCAGCTTGAACTAATTGAGTTGCAATCTGACTATCATCTGAAGCAGTTGTTTCTAAATATGCGAAAGTTAGAATTTTACAAATCACTTCCAATAGTTAGTTTCCCAAATTTAATATCTCATGCCCAGAAAATCAGTGCTATGTTTGCTTCATCTCATATATGTGAACAAGTGTTTTCGACTATGAACCTAAGAAAAAATCATTTCAATAGTAGATTAACAGACAAGCATTTAGCCCTGTTCCTTAAAATAAGTGCATCTTTCTTCGAACCTCACTATAAGGAACTTTCAAAAATGAAATCGCAATTAAATTCATATCATTAAACATTTAAATTTAAACTTGTAAATCGTTTTTTTATTTTAGAACTTTTCACTTAGCCCACGAAACTTTTTTTTTTTATTTTTTGCCCTCGACCGAAAAATTTTGCCTATCCCTGTTTTAGATCTTCCTCTTTTTCTTTTTCTCTCTGGTGCTTGAAGGTTATTTTTCTTTTTCTAACAGGACTTTCATCGCTATATCGGAATACATCTCTTAGCCACCTTATTTGAGAAACCTTTAGCCTTTTTACTATGTTAGGTTCTTGTATTTTATTGTAATTCATAGTAATGAATTCTCCAGGTTCCGTTTTCTTACGCAGCAAAAAATTTTCTTAATATTTTTCTCTCGAAAATCAACAGTCTCTCTCTTCATCAGTCTCATCAATCTCGTTAATTGTCCAGCAATAGATGCTATAGAAAACTATTGGCTTCACTAGTGTCTTGTACAACTGTATTTTTGCTTCACAACTTATGTATTTAAATTTAAACTGGTTTCTCAATTCATGTTAGCCATGTTGATTGCATTTTTGATTACAATTTTAATGCAATTTATACTCTTTAACTTCATGACCCAATTTCTTTTATGACCATAGGTCCATTTTCTTAAATTGATTTTCTTTTTAATTTATTTATTTATTTATTTATTTTGCGTATTGTTTCTTACAAGGAAAGAAAGCCTTTCATTTTTAGGATTCCACAGTTTTACTCAGTTTTCAGATTCCTCAATTTTTGCATTCTCTCTTTCACTCCCCATGGGAGTGAAGGAGAGAAAGAGAGTATAATTTTAATTAAAATTTAAAAATTGAACTCATTTGTCTAAGTTTTGAGAATAAATTTATAAATTATAAATAAACCTAATTTATAATTTAAGTATGTACTTCTTTAATATTCATTTTTTTTAAAATTATATTTGTTCGCACTAGGCCATTTAATATGGTGCTAATGAGGACAATACATTAAATTGATATATTAATCTATTATTACTTACAAAATAACAAAAAATCAAAATTTAAATAATTGTAACCTAAAAAGTACCTTGTAGTCAATTTGTTACATCATATACTTTAATGGATGATAGGTGAAAAAATATTAATTTATTATTAAATACTTAACTACAATCCAATTATGTAAGAAACTGTTTCAGAATCAAATTATTATATTAGAAATCTATTTATAATAATTTCTTACTAAAAAAAATATCACATCATTGGAATTTTCATATTCAGTAGTTTAATTATCACAATCAGTATTAAACTTCAACTGAGAGACAGCTTAAATAGTTCGTTAAATTAACATCATATGAACGAACAGTGAAAATAATTCTGAAAGGACAACTTTTACAGCAGCTTATGAAAAATAATAGATGTCTTAAGTAATAAATATTTTGAATAAAGCAAACTTACAATAAATTAAATTATTAGTTTTTCTAAATTTTCCGTTGTGCGAAAGCAAATCGAATTTAATAAGTAAGAACATCAAAAAGTGCGAAAAAGAAATTTGCAAATAAATTGTTACTAAATACCTTAATAAATGTCATGTTAGTAATTTACACACATTATCGCAGAAAGTTCAGTTAACAAAAGCTCCACAGCCATGAGTCCAGAATCAATTGTTTGTTCGAGCCTATTATTGATTAAAAAAATGGAAATCAATAGTGATTATTGAAATTTTTAATAAGTATATTTGTTAATAACATAATATCTCCTATCATTTTAAACAATGCATAAAAATATTCTAAATTATCAATTAAAAGCAACTTGAGAATTTATTTTTCCAACATAGAGCCTTGTATTATTATTTACTATTCTACAATCAAGTATTTCGTCATGCAACTACTTTTGAAAATGTAATATAGTTTTGTCGATATGCAAAAAGTTTTACTTAAATATAAGTACTTAAGTGAGACAACTTTTAGAAATGAGTTTCTTTTTCCCAATATGCATTACTTCATGCTAATAACTTCTTCACTTAGATAATCACTTCAGAGAGAGAAATATGCTTCATTAATTTATTTAAACATCTATTTATCATGACGTTGAATCTCAGATTTTATTTATTCAATTTTATTATACAAATTCGTGTGCTTTAATCATTTTAAAATTAGTATAAATAAATATGTATGTGAAGACTATAAAATATTTATAGACAAAATTATCAGTATTAACAGAACAAGAAGCAATTCTCATGGGAATTCAAATTAGTATGAAGCAGCCATCATACTGAAAATGTACTTTATTCATTTATTTGAATGTCCAATTGCGTATTATGGCATTTATTAGGAATAAATCTGTACTTGATTGGAATAAGATGCTAAAAACCCAAAGAACAAATTTATACATATACGACCGGCCTATGTAGCCGTCAGGGAACTGACCATACATCAGAAAAATTTTGAATCCCGGACAAGGCATGGTTGTTCTTTCATTCTCTGTATTATCTGTCCTTACTGTGGGAGCAACGATGGCCCACCAAATATGATGCCTCTGAAAGAGTGGCCAACAAATCTGCTCTTCAGATGCCTGTATGACGAAAAGTCATTCTCCGGGTGGGCATTGAGAGAAAAAAATTATACCATGCAATTGCAGGGGTAGGTTAAGAGCAGCACTATAAAATTATAACACTGCAACTGTTTTAGGAAGGAAATATTTTAGGGCACTGTAAAGTAACTATACACAAATGAGCGAAAGTGAAAAAAAAATACGAAGCAATCCTCAAGGGAAGTCAAGTTACGCTACATCCAAAAGTTAAAGACACATTTTTTGCGGATAACACAAAAAAATGTGAAGCAATCCTCAAGGGAAGTAAGTTACACTATATCCAAAAGTTAGACACATTTTTGCGGATAGCACAAGGATAAATGAACCAAATCAAGTGAAGTTTTTATCGATATACATCAAAATATCGGAAAAAGATTACAACAAAAATGTAAGATCATGAGTTAATAGACATCATAGCAAGGTAGTTTTAAAAAGATGTATAGCGAGATTGCACTTGTGGCGTGTATATGCAATTGTAATCTGAGGTATGCACATGACGGCAATGAAGTCTCGGATTGTTTACGAAGTTGGTAAATCAAAAGACAATAAATCAATCTTTTCCATCAGTTTTTAGCTTCAGAAAGTTACCGAGAGGGGAGGATAAGCTTCCAAGATTGTCCCAGACATGCACGATAGGATTCAGTTCTCCAGATCTAACTGGTCACTGCACTCTCTGAATATTTTCAACTTCATGATATTCCCTGACCAACCGAACTTAGCATGCACACATGCAATCGTCCATGAAAATGGCTTGGAGATTAACAGCATCTCTACAATCTTACATGCAATCAATCGTAGAATCCTGTTTACAATCGTACATAAGGCTTTAGAAACTCATCCCTATACCTCAAGCTGGACACATGCTGCTTTTTTGACACTTTAAGACACAGAGAGAACTACTGCAGGTAATATCAACCTTGGCCACGGATGCAAATTTTTGCCCTGATAAGCAATTATTCAGCCTGAACGTTGATTCTTCTCGTCATTGATACTGGTTGGACATTGAAACTAGCTGAAATGGAAACGGTATTTTCATGGATTTCAACGACATGGATGTTGACCATAATTGAGGCCGAAATGTGATGGCGTTGCCTGGTGTGAGCCCACATACCTGAACGTCTTTCAGATTGGTACCCTGACACTTATGAGATATAGAACTGAGATGTTAAGCCCTAGTTAAGATAGTTCGGTGGCGCTATGAGTCCCCAGTTCATTTTAATGGATAACTTACATCCAAACGGGGCTGAGCTGATTGAAGTGAAGATATAGTATACGAGAAAATGTAGTAGCCAGCGAGATCTCCAACCAGGAGTCTCCAGGTCTGAAACTCATCGAGTATCTGTAACTAATGAATGCTTGGCAGAGCAATGAACAACTAGGGAAATTTTCGTTTTGTGACTTCGCAAAGTTAACTGTTAACAGCGCTTCAAGTCAAAACATAAATATTTCCCTCATAAACCAGTCCTTTACTCTGAATATAAACAAAATCGGTTCTGAAGCCTGGGAAGAGGTTTTTCATTCCTCATAAAAACACAAAGTAAAATTCGTCACGTAATAGAACTGGTTGAACCTTTTACTTTGCTTCAGAGTTTGCCTTACTTAAAAAGCCTGTTATCAGGCAAACAAACATTCAAAACGAAGCAGTTAAGAGACTCCACGGTATTCATAATATCAATTGCAGCTCATCACTCTTCCTTCAGTATCCTTCCAAGGTAGAGAATTGTCTTAATGGATTAGTAAGCCTGTTTTGTGCCAAAACATTTTTTAATTTTCCAAAACACCTTTAACCTCGTAAACAACATGTTAGTTCATTGTGTGTCCTGCATTGCTGTTAGGAGTTTAAACCCCCATCAAACCTTGAAAAAGTATACTTTTGAAGATCATTTTTGCTTTGTCTTGATATGATGCCCATTAACTCATGATTATTTGTTCCTTTTATTTCCTATTTGTTATTGTCATACTTTGACGTATTTCCCTTGATTTGGTGCACACTTTCTTGAATTGCCCATGTATTGTTCCTTAACTTTTGAGCAATATCTAAGCTGACTCAACGAGACAATTAGAATTGAACTTTATTAATTTATTTGAATGTACAATTATTACGGTAGTCACTACTTATATATTAATCCTTGACTAAAACAGTGATGAACAATCAGATGAATATTATAACCACAACAATACCGCTTTTAGAAAAAAGTATAACTCTGTAACGTTTTCAGCAAATAAATATTTATAGGGACTATAAAGTAGGAATACCCAAACAAGTAAACATTAAATAAATTTAGAAGCCTTCCTTATGCTAATAATTTCATTTAGATGACTAAATGATGAGAAATATACTTTATTAATTCATTTGGACATCCAATTATAATGTCATCAATTCTCAGGTTATTTTTTTAAACTGATTTTTGAATAACAATTGTCAATTTCAATAAATTTTAATATTTCCGTAAATAAAATATACATGTGGGCCGATAGTAAAGAAACCCATAAGGAAAAAAAAATGCGAAACATTCCTGACTAGAAATCAAATTAGATGACCCAACAACCACATTAGAAATATACTTTATTAATTTATTTGAACGTCCAATTATAACAGCATTCACCACGAATAAATCAGTACTTGAGTGAGACAGCAATGAGTTTCCAGAAATCCGAAGCACAGATTTACGCCCTACAATCGGGCGGGCATTATAAACGCAACGCTGTAACGCTTTCAGGAAACTCAATAGCTAATTCACATTTGAGAACTTAATAAATAGTTCTTCGGCAACGATTCAATCAGTGCCTAAGTTTAGAGCGAGATGAAAACGACCGGCCTGTCACATCGAATAGTCCTCATAGACTTTAATTGAGCAAATTACATCGCCAGTCAAAAGGGGATAGGAGATATTCAGCAGAACCGAATCATCATCAAATGCCATTCGAACTAAGGGGGTGGGTAGGTACTCTATATTCACCTAATTCATGCCTAATGATAAAATCAATGTCAAAACCCGTCGGATTTGCATCTGATGATGAATGCTAGCAAGAATTAAATAGTCTCGATGAAAGACTAAATTCGAAGTAAAATGTGTCATTTTCAAAAGGGGGTATTAAAGAGTTAGGCCAATTAGATACGTGGGAGTTACCCGTGCTAATTCATTTCAGACTTAGAAGATCACGTGCAAGCGAAAATGAATTAGAGATGAAATATGATAGAGGGCTTGATCTTCAAAATATATAAAAATTTTTGAATTTTACCTGCATTCAAATAATGACGGATAATAGCTCCACTTATAGTCTAAATTAAAGTGATAAATTTCCTCCTTATGTAAAGACTTTATGAAAGCTGAATTATCTCCTAGAAAACTAGAGGGATTTAATGAATAATGATCTCAATTAAAGTTATTGTAGAGAATGCATCTGCAGATAGTTAATAATGCCATTGTGAAGTTTAGAATAGTTGTATTTTTAACTTACGTCATTTTGTAAAATTTAAACATTAGAGATACACATTTTTATGAGTATTAAAAATTTGTTTAGAAAAAATTGAAATTGTTTCCTGAAATTGTATTATTTTAAACTTTAAATATTATTCTAAGACCGAATCAGAAGTATTGTTTTAAATTTTGTTATTTCTGTTGCATTCTAGAATTTGACGTAGTTTTGTAAATGTTTAACTTTTTATTTCCTCAGAATTTGGAAAATTAAAATTAAAACAATCTGATTTTGTTAAGACCTAAATTTTAAGATCTTATAGGTCAAATAAAATCATTTTGTAACAATGCAAATCACATTTCTTACAGTAAAAACAAAGAAATGTAAATACAATAAGAATATAACTAAGCAATTTATCCATCATCTAAACTACTTCTGGGTAGGTTTTATTTTGTTTAAAAAATAATAATAACTTTTTGATCAAATATGCTTTTTTTTCCTTTGTAAGTTAATTCCATGCTTGTCCAATTTTAAAATTCAGTTTCAAAAAAGATTTTAAAAGAAGAAAAAAATAGTAAGACTTTTTACACCTATTTCATTTCGAAAAGTTACTATTAAAGGAATCATATTTTTTAAACTAATGATATGAAATTAAAATAGGAAAATAAAAGATATGAAATCAAAATATACAAAATATTAAGTAACAAACCTTAGAAATTATTAAATGTTTACTTTTACAAACAAAAATGTATCACACACTATCTATGGGAACACCAAAAAACACGGTAATTTTTACCGAAGCACCTTGGTAACAATTTAGACAAAATTGAAAATAAATAATGTTTTACAATATGTGATAAAATGTGGTAAAATTTAGAAATTTGCTCATAATTTTTTTGCCTTAGAGCATGGCATAAAAGCTATTTATTCGATTAAATTCACTTTTCAGATTTGTACTTTTACTATACGTATAGTAATAAGAACCAAAATTTTTGAAAACCAGAATTGCCGGTAAGTTTTTACTATACGAACGGTAAAAAGGTAACGGTTATTTCAGCTTTGATACCAGAATTATGGGGGTATTTACCAGAAATGTCTTTGAACTTAATGCCATGCAATAAGGTAATGTTACTTAATTTTTATGTTGGTTATTGAACATATAATATCATGGAAACAACAGTTTCTGAGAAAGCGTACACAAAAATCATAATATTTTTTCCTGGATATCCCATCATATTCAACTAAATAAATGAAATAAATCATTCCTTTATTAAAATTTTCATTTCTAATACAAAATTGCTTACTTTCTATGATTCCATTCTGAATTCAACGTCAAGGGAAAGCTTTTAATAAAATTCAGAAAAATGATATTGATATTTCTCAGAATATTTATAACACCTTTTGAATAGAAATTACTAGCATAAATTATCACGTTATAATGAAGCAAATACAAAATAAATATTTCAAGGATAGGAGAAAGAGGAGTAAGACCTGATAGCTGAGATTTGAAAGCCTGTTAACTGCTTGAACTGTCAGATTTAATCAAGATATGTATTGTTTAGATGTGATTAACATATAATTCCTGAAAAATCATACACGCATTGCTTTTTTTTTATTAATGATTTTTTTTCTAGATATAGTCAAATGATCCGATCTTACCCCAGTGCAAGGATAAGACTGGATGCATAAGTAAACTCTATTTAAAATTTAGAAATTCTAGAACTTCAGTAAAAATTATCATATATTTTACATAACAATTTAAGAGTATTATGTAACAAAATTCGCAAGTGAACTAGTTCCCTCGCACCAATGCAAGCACCCAGCAAATACACTTCCCACATTGATTTTATTTTCCTCTTTTTTGAGTTAAAAAAAAGATCTTTACTGTATAAGAAATGTAAACAATCAATATCTCATGTCGTTTTCATTGAAAGAAACATCAAACAAGGATTTAGGATGTTTTGATAGATTGGTTCGTTATATATTTAATAAGATGAGCTAAATAAAATTTTTATAACTGTAATAACCAATGAATAAGGGCAGATTAAAAACAGAAGAGCATTATCAACAGTAAAACAAACTTATCTATACAAAGGCCGTGAATTCAACAACTACATGACAGCTACCTTCTTACACCCAAGTACAATGTAATTCAGAGTGCAGAACTTTAAGAACTTTATTTTAACTTTATTTCAGAAACAGAACTTTTATTCCCCAGAAGCAACGTACCCGGTTTCACCCCAACACCTGGTGTTACCCTACTCTCCTCTATTCTATCATATTGGTCGGTTGGTTGTCATGTTATGGACATGGAAATTAAATCAATAATAAGTCAATAAGACACTGCATAGGGCCAAAGGTCCTATACACTGATTAAGCTATATTAAGACAAATGTCCGAATAAAGATCTTCTTGTGGACAGTCACTAATCTGTTGTAAGATGGCCAAAATGGCAGGACAGGAGAAAAGACGTTCAGGTGACAGTTCTGAGTCAGGACTATAGTTTCTGCTATGCAGGTACTTTGTAGTTCCATCGTTTTGAAATTTCATCCCTCTCAGGTGGTGTGGTCTGAGTCTGAATGTTGTTCGCCAGGATCCTGCTTGTGTCTTGTTCACAAAGTTAATGTTAAAGTTTCTTTAATCTTGACTTTGCCACTGTGTTAATATTATTAAGCATTACCACACATGGCAATTTATCATTGTTAAGCTTTCTTGCCTCTGAATGAGACCACAGATGCCCTGGTGAACAAGGCATCTGTGGTCTCATTCTCATCAATTCCAATATGTTCTGGCACCCATTGCAGAATGCATTTTTTTTTTTATTTAAGCTGAGGATTTTGCATAGTGCATTGTGTTTGTTCAGCACTAGTCCAGAGTCTCCTTTTTTAATTATTATATTATCATAAGAAGAAATATCATCAGAAAGGAAAGAAAAAAAATTGCTTAAGAAAGGATTTTTTACTGAGAAGAGAAATAACCAGAAAGAGTCCCACTTTGTCGTAGTGCAGCGACTAGCAAGTGCCTATGAACCTGAGAGCAGAGCCGGCGGTAGCGTTCTACTGGCAAGGTCTCCCAAGCCGGATTGATCGAAAGTGAGGCACCAGACCAAAGGGATCCCAGAGAAGACCAATCTTTCTAAGGTTTTGACAACCCCTTTTTATGGAAATGGATATGAATTATGGATTCAATGAAATTTTTTTAAAACAATGACTAAAATGAAATGTATCAGTTTTTAACTAAATTTTTTCATCCATGATAGAGTTGCTTATTTCTTTCTTTCTTTATTTTATTTTATTTATTTAACTTTTTCATTTTGTTTATTTTACTTACTTATTTATTTTATTTTATTTATTTATTTAGTTATTTATTCAATTATCTGTTTATTTATTCCAAATTCAATGTAGAAGGGAAATTTTTAATGAAATTCAGAGTAATGCCATTAATTTTTCATATAATACTAATAATACTTTATAAACATGAAACACTTATCTAGAAAATAACAACTCTTTATGAGAAAGCGAACATGAAAAACTCCGACAAATAACTTTTGGATATTTAATTTTATTGAACTAAATTGCTTATGTGAAATAAATCATACTACAGCTGGTTAGTTCCTTTCATTCAATTTCGAATTCAATGACGAAGAAATGAAAGCTATTAATGAAATTCAGAGAAATGCGATTAATTTTTCAGTCATTGAAAACTGCATCAACGACTGAACAAATAGTCTTTGAAAAAAGAAAACAAGTGTTTGCCAAGTTGAAGGGAATGAATAGAAGTTGGCGACATGGACGAAAAAAAAAGGAGTGTTTAACACCATTAATCTGTCTAATTTACTGTATACTGCAGAAAATAGGTATGGAGAAAAAAATTCGTTCCGCAATTCTGTAATTGCTGTCATGTCGCTGTTAGTTCAAATTTAAATCAAATCGTTAAGTAACGAAGAGAAACCTCAATGATAACAAAAATAACTTTTACGGCAATTTTGAATTTAATATTTAATTAATTAAAATAAAGATGAAAATCATTCGTTTTCAAATGCTGGAGATTGCTAAAAAGTTCTCCTGTTTTTAAATAAGTTATCATTTTCACCAGAGCTCAACGCGATTTCTGAAAATTATTGCAATTAATAATAATTTTTAAAAATAGTGTTAAGCTCAGATTAATTTAATTAGTAGTTGAAATTAGTGAGTCATTAAAATAAATAGAATTTTTCACTAACTTTCTATCGAATATTGAATGAATAAAAGTTGACGACACTGTTGATAAGAAAGATTGCATTACATCATAATTTTGTCTAATTTACTGCTTACTCCAGATTCATCTGATTAAACTATTGGAATAAGAATTAATTCATGTATTCTAGATTGTGGCTACCCCACGCTCTATATGAAGCTTAACTTCAAAATCTCGAACCCACGAGAAAAAGATATATGTATATTCAGAGATGTATATTACGTACAATTTTAGCCTCATTTCGTAATTAATTCATAGGTAGTACTTGTTAGCATATTTAAGTTACGACATGTCATTACCAACGAGACTATCCCGGCCAAAGAAAGTCTTCATCAAACTATTGAATAAGAATTTTTTTTAACTTCTTTTTTGTTTTTTTATTTATTTTGGACGTTGATGATCAGCTTTATATATTCTTGCTTGATTTTTGAAAGACTGGTAAAATGCAATATATAAATTTAATGTATTTTAATCTAAGAAATTGAAAACGTTTAAAAGCTGGATTTTTTGGAAGAAAAAAAAATTACCTTTTTAAATTTTTTTCCTGATGTCAACTATCTTTTTTTAAACTGATCTAAAGTTACTTTTCTTTAACAATTGTCGAATTGCCAAAATTATTTTTATTAAAAGTACTTAAAAATGTGTTCTTTGCCAAGTGCTACATTGTAAAAATGCGATCTTTCTTAAATCAGGATTTAACAAAAATATATCAAGGCCAAATTTATTAAATAATTTATTTACCACCCGCTTACTTTAAAAATAAAAATCGCAACAGTTTAAATATTTTTCCATTTTTTCATTAATATTTTCAGAGTCATTAAATGTATCTTAAACAGAAAGTATCTTTAATAGCTTAGAGTTACAAACCGAAATGGAAAAAGTAACAATTCGATGGTTTTCCTTCTAACTAAACGACGACATCCAAAGCGTGAAAGACTTTTCAATTTTCCGATGACTTCTCATCAGTTCAGAATTGAAAAGTCTTGATCGATTCCTTCGTGATTGCAATCATTTTGAAGCAGCATCAAGACACATTAGAGTGCACATTTACGAACAGCAGCTGTCAACAAGTAAGCTTTTAAGTCCCCTCTTTAGATAAACGCCAAACCTTTGGTCTTTGGCAGGCCGCCGGGGGTGTGTTGTTCTAAGGAAAATTACGCCATTAAATTCAGTGAAGCGGCAAAGCGGCGGCCTGCACCCAACCATGAGAGTGGCAGGCAAGCTCTCACCCTTATTATCCATGAAACAATGGAGCTTGTGGGGACCATGGCGCTCAACGGGATTTATCTCAGGAGCTTCAGGCGCAGAGGAAGATAATATAATACTTGCTTCTTCCCTCCTCTGCAAGTTTCCTTTTTGGGATACTTTTGTCACTAACTTTTCATCTGTTGGAAATCCGCGGCAAGCGGAAAATGTGCTTGGGTTAAAAGCCGATAATTACGTATCACTGGAAAGTAAAAGGGTGATATGATAGGGCCATTGTGTTTAAGAGTATCTTTAAAGTCAAGTATATTTTTCTTACTTGTTCAATTTTCTTTGAGTCTATTAGTTCCACACTTATGCTCCCCTTTTACCCTTTTTGCTCAAACAAAATCTGAAGTTACTTTTAAAAATTCGATTTATGTATCAAAGAACATTCAAGTTACAGAGTTCTATTGAAATTTCATAAGATTACCTGGGAAATAAAATTAGACCTGCACTATAAGAAATTGATTCTCAAAATTCACGAAATTTCGTGTTTCTTGCGGAATGCTCCGAAAAATATTTTATCAAATTGAGTCTATCTCCACTTGTTTGAGGATACGAATTTCTCCAAAAATTTTAGGCTTCATACTATGCATGGATCAACACAATTGACTGGGAAAAACGACATTAATAAAAAAAAAGTATAAGTGATAGAGTTCTTAGTAATGGTCAGGAATTGTACCCAAGAAGGCTGTGAGCTAAGCGAGCACACTATCATCTCTGCCATTTTACCAAACGGTACAAATGATCTTAAAATTGGATGAAAAAAATACCGGATAACTCCCGGAGTGAGGAAGCAATTTCGTTAAACATTTAAGAATTCGCGTTCTGCAAAAATCATGTGATTTCGGGATTTAAGTATAATGAATGAATCGTTCAAGGATGACTGATTCTTTAAATATAAGAGTGAGATAGTCATTCAATAAGTAAAAAGCTTAAATCAGTAAGAAATTTGACTAATAACTAAGAATTTTGACAAACCAATCAGAAATTTGAGCAATCAGATAGAAACTTAGCTTATCTGTAACAAACTTGAATAATCTCTTTAACATTTGGTTACTCAATAACAAAAATTGATTGATCGAAGAGAAAATTATGTCATGAAGTGCAAGAAACTTGACAAATAAAATAAAGAGGAACTATTAAATATTTCAAAATTATAATCACGTTTCATACTTAGTTGATAAATAAAAAACAGTCTAATTTTGTATCTTTCTAATAAAGGAAAATTACTATTATTTCTGAGTTTTAAGTTCCATTTCCTCAAAAAGACTCTCGAAATTGGCGACATCGAATACATCAGATGGCTATTAATCTGATTCGCTTAAAGTGCAGCAGAAAACTACCAAAAATATAACTTAAAAAGTGTTTTAAACTGAGTATGTTTGACTTGTTATTTATAGTTTCCAAAATTAAAAATCTAAAAATAGACATTTCGCTTTAAAATGGGCACTTGTTACTTAGTGTTAACATTTTATTTTATATTGGATGGATAATTCATAAGTTACATTCATAAATGAGTCTCAAAAATATCAACTCGGGTTGAATAGCTATTGAAATTGCTGTTTCGATTTCGGAGAAAACTTAACCGTATACGCAAATATTTCTACAATCCCATAACTTCTGCAATTTTCCAATCATCCACTTTATTTCAGGAAAATGAAATGCGGCACATTAAGCCGATTGAGAACGATTTTTTTTTAAATAGGTCTCTGTTATGTATTATTAATATTTCATTTAATATCAATTGAATCACAATGAGTGATAAAGAATATATTTATATTTGTTGAATACGGTCTTAAATGAGTCGCGAAGATATCAAGTAACTCGGGTTGAATACTTATTGCTGTTGCCGAATTTGAGAAAACATTAACGCCATCACAGTATGCACAAATATCTTTCAAACAGCATAATTCCTTCAATTTCTTCCCATCCAGTTTATTCCTCGAAAATAAAATGGGGTCCATTAAACAGATGCAAAACAACAGATTTTTTTTTGAAAAAGAAAGGTTCTTAAGGGGAATAAAACATGTAACTTCAGAATTATTTTTTTATAAAAGAAATTTCGGCTTCTAATCTTAAAAAGTTTCAAAAAATATATGCAATTGCAAATTTCATGAAAGATCGATTTTCCTTATCACATGAAAGCACAGAATCATTTTATATAGTAATTAGTACTATGCTGTGTACTGGTAACTATCTTACTTCTTTACAGATTTGCAAATTGTCATTTTGACAAATTTTAATTTTGCTTGTTAATGTGATCGAAACTCTTACATGCATATGTCAAATCAAATTTCAAAATAGTTTTCTAATTCTCGAAAGGATAGGTTTTCAGGCTGATCAATTTTATGTATTACACATATATATATATATATATATATATATATATATATATATATATATATATATATATATATATATATATATATATATATATATATATATATATATATATATATATATATATATATATATATATATATATATATATATATATATATATATATATATATATATATATAGTATTTAGTATTGTACTTCTATGCGCATTTTTGAAAATTCATTACTAGTTATTAATACCTGCAGCAATTCATAAATATGCTAAAAACATTATACATATGGGACTTAGATTATACACTTGAATTAATAAGTCAAGTTTGTACTAGTATCTTTTTCATTCAATCTCTTTTTTTAATAGCATTATTAGACAAATTCATAATCAATAAACTAATTAAATACTACTTTTATTTAACAAAAAATAATTTTTAAACCTAGAAAAATGTATTTCAACCTCATAAGCGTTCGGAAAACAATCAGTTTTTAGTGAAGTAGAAGTTTCCAGACAGCACTGGCGTCTGCAAATAAAAGCTTAAACCATTTTGAACGCGTTAATTTTTCTTTTTTCATTTCGAAGACATTTTTCAATTGAGTTAATTACTGTGGTCTATTTAACGAAGACAATTTTTTGACTCGGTTGATAAATTGGCAAAGAAAGTGACATGATTTTTAAACGAATTAAAAAAAGGGGGGAATCGAAAAAGAAATTATCTTAAATGAAGCTTCTTATTGTTCGACACAGGGAGTTTTTAACTCGTCTTCAATTTGTTAACAGCAGAACTCTACTTTCATGAAGCAATAAATCACTGAATGTGACAAATAGTAAGTTCAGAAAAACACATACTATAAGGCCTAGGAAAAGTTCTAAAAATAACATGGTAAGAGAGGAAGTCAAGTTTTAAGTTCTCCTTTACGCGTAAGGAAAGATTTTTTAATAACACTTCGTAAATGCACCAAGAACGATATTGTAAATAAACGCTTAGAAATGTTTAGATTCAATTTGTTTTATAAAGATTTTATTCGAGTTAAATGATATTTCACATTTGGTACGGTTTATTTTTAATTCGTATTACACACAACACCGGAATTTTTTCCACTAGTTTAAAAAAAAACATTAATCTTTTCATTCTTTCAAATAAATAGTGTTTGCCAGTCACTATTTATTTGAAAGAATGAAAAAATAATAAGCATATGATTTCATTTATTTTTTATTTAAGCTATAAACTAGATATTTTTGGAACGCAAGAGTTAAATAATCCACGTGGCCTTCACTCTTAGAAAAAAAATCTCACTTTTAACGATTTAGCATTCCTTGAGATGTATTTCGTTAATTTTAGGAATCATTTCATCGCAAAATCACGTTATTTGTGACAAAACGCGAACTCTCAAATCTATGACGAAAATGTTTTCTTCTACTCGAAACCTCATCACACTGCATTGTGGGAGATTTTTAACTAGAATGACAAAATTAGAATGAAGACTAGATGAACGAAAATAAAGGGCTGAAACAAACAGACCGCCCTATATGGTGGTCAAGGAGTTGGCCACTATATAGGTCACCATATATACCAAGAAGAATCCCAATTCCAGCATGTAATTTATCTTTCTCTATTTAGCTTTTTTGTGTTGTTTGGGTGACTCTGAGCCATCTACATGGTGCCTACGATCGTATTTGTTAATGACTGTTTGATTAGTGATAGTCAGATAAGTGATTGTTAGAAAAATTAGATACTTTCGACACTAATATTTATTTATTTATCTATTTTGGAAAAAAAATTTGAATAATGAAATTTGTTTCCTCGATTGATACCTATTTTGTCACTTTGAAGAAATTTTTTCTCCAGAGTAAATAACAGGAAACGGTTTCGCCAAAAACGAGGAAAATTTCCAAGAAATTTCAGCATCCTTTTTTTACAATGTTCTTGGTTGCACCTCTTCCATTCTTTCAAAAATAAATAAATAAGAACCCGAACAACCTGAATTACATTCGATCTAATGAGTAGACTTTTACGTTCACGATTAACCCTGTACCTTGGGGATCAAAAATCAGATTTTGTCGAAAAAAAGACATGTTTATTCCGAGAAAGAGCGATTTTGTGTCTGATTTCGAAACTTAAAATATCGTCTTCACTTATTAATCAGCATCTTTAGGGTTGGTCTTTGAACCATTAAATTTGAATCAACAGGAAGATTTCAAGAAATGAGGTACAAGAAAATTAGATTATCAAATCAAAAGTTATTTTAGGGTGTTCCTTTTTTTATTTTGCTCACTGCATCATCATATTACATTGTCAAGGAAAAAACGATTCACCGTACATGTTAATATGGTTTACTAATATTTCAGTAAATTTGCTCAACATGATCCAAAATTTTCTAACAGTGAACTATCCAAGAGTAAACACATTGTTATTATTTAAATAAATTTTATCTTGCTTATGAATGGTGAAAATTATTTTTAGAACATCTTCAGGAATTTTAAATGAAATAAAATTATACAATACTTTACGTTTTACTATTTTTTACAATTAAGAATAACAAATATATTGTTCGAAACTTTGAAGAGGGTTTAACCGTTGGATCTCTCAAATTTGCTGAGACTTCAGCAGGCTTAGTAGCAAAGATTTCAATATTATTGTGAAGTCGAACTACACTTTCAGATTGTTTCACAAACTACACCAAATTGTCTCACAAACTCATAACGAAATTTCTATACAAATGCAATCTTTGGTTGTTTTGTCTATATAAATATTTCTTTTATATATATAAATATTATTTCTTGTCTATATAATTTTGTCTAATAAAATTTAGTATTTTGACCAACATAATCAATCATAATATTAGACTAATCTATGTGTAATGAAAAAACTTAAGAAGACGCTATAACGTAGGAAAAACTTTTCATTGTGAATTCTGTTTCATTTTCGGAACTAATTCAAAATTTGAAATATAGAAAAGTGGGACAAACCTAGAGTAAGCTATAAATTTTCAATTGCTGAAAAAAAATTTAAAAGATAAAAATGCAAACAAATTATTGAAAAACTTCCCCATTGCGTAATCAAAAGTTTCTGATCCCTCTCATAATTTATTTTCATTTTGATATTTTGAAAAATTTATTTTCAGCATTTGAAACATCATGGCTTACTCAAAGTTTGTCTGAATTCTTTTTTTCAATACTTTAAATTTTAAATTACTTATCGAGCTGAAAGAGAATTTGTAATGAAAAGTTTCTACCGTGGCATAGCGCCCTCTTAAAAGACAGGTAGTAAGGTGTTTAAATGTATTCTTGAAACTCGCCAGTTTAATTTACAATTTAATATTTTCAGAACAAAATTCTCAAATGAAATTTTTTAATAGAATAAAGTTTTTTAACAGAATAAACTCTTAAATTGGAAACGTAAAGTATTAAGTCTCAGATTAGATTTTTAGACTTTATATTTTTAGACCATTAACGTTTTTTATTTATATGTTTATTTATTAAGCAATCAAAATTTAGATTATGACTCTTAACATTTTGATACAAATGAAGTTTGTATGAAGCAAAAATTAAAATCTGACAAAGTTTTTAAAAAAATGGTAACAAAAGAGTTTCATTTATCAAATTTAGTATAAAAAATTACTCTTTTCTAATAATAATAATGTGCAAAGTAACCTAGGTTGGTTACTATAATTATCAATGTGTTGCCCTCTGCTGTAGATGAATTGATTTCAGCTATGGCATTGTATTGAAATGAATGTACTGATTTTATCTACAGTATCCAAGCTAAAATCAATGCACACATAAAAGCATTAAGATAATAAATATGCCTGAAATCTTACTTCTTGAATAAGGAATCAATGATCCATGGATCGTCATTTTGTAAAGCAACTATTACCCTTACCAAACATTCATCATAAGTAAAATCAAAGGTCAAATGAAATGTGTGGATATGCCATCCTGTCTCTCTCTTCTTTTTGTTATGCACTATTTAATTGATTTATTTACATTATTTTTTTAATGAAAATCAGGAACAATTAGAATAGTATTGAAAACAGTAGAAAAAGCAAATGGTGAAAAAAAAATTACAACCTAAATAATAAACTTGACATACATTGTACAATATTTAACTAGTTCATAGTTGCATTGCTTAACTACGATTAGTTCCTAAACTTTTAATAGAGTAGAATTTCGACTTAGAGATTTCGTTTTTTCGAAAGAAACCTTGATTTTTTCTTTAAATAAAACTTTTGAATAACATCATTCTTATTGAATTGAAAAATAAATGACATTCACCCTACTAAAATAAATCTGAATGTGTAATCACCATAAAGGAAACTTTAGATATGATTATTAGAAAAGGAGATCAACTTTGTACTAAATATGTTGAATAAAACTTTTTTTCAATGTTTTTACTCTGCTATATTATTATTTGAGCTTCACATTCACATCAAAATGTTATGATTCACATTCTAAATTTTTACTACTCAAAAATTAAAAGAGAAAAAGAAAAAATCCCTAAAAATTCCTTTAAAAATTTTAATTTTAGGGGATGACCCATTGGGGGGGGGGGTACCATTTTTGTTGCTTAGAGAAAGAAATTGAGGGAATATGGAAGAAAATAGAGAAATATTCCTATTTGATGCTTAATTTATATGCAAATTAAAAAAAGAGATAAAAAATCATGGTTTCAGGAAATTTTTAAGAAAATTATTTTATTTGGAAGATGAGGAAGTTAAGGAAAACCTTTTATTCAGGCGCGGAGAATAAAGGAAGTGGGAAAACCTATATGAGTGACTTTAAAAGTGTGAATAAGGTAAAAAAGATGGGCAAAAAATCAAAAAAGGTAAAGAACTTTTAAAAATTATGATTATGGGGTTTATGATTATTAGGTTTAGTAATAATTATGGTTATTAGGGGGAGTTCTCCTTTCAGAAGGAAGAGATTTTTTTTACATTTTACTATTACTTTTTTTTTACATATTAGTTTGGCATATTACTAGATTTTATACTAAATTTGGTAAATAAAACTTTTTTGCTTCCATTTTTTTACTATTATTATTTATTTATTTAGTTATTTACTCTACTTTGTTGGATTGTTACTTTTGCTTCAATCAAACTTCATTCATATCGAGATGTTTAGAGTTATAATCCAAATTTTGATTGCTTAAAAATTTAATTAAAAAAAAGATCGCTAAATTTTAAACCAAAAAGGCTATAGGAATTTGACTTTATGGAATAAGTTTCGCCAGAGTAAGAGGGGCTATTTTTGCTACTTAGAACAAATATAAAATTGAGGAAAAAACTCGTATTCCAAACCTTATTTGCATGCAAATTAAAAGGGAAAAACCGAAAATCGAGGTAAGTTTTCAAGAAAATTATGGTTATTTGGTAAGTTGGGTTAAGAGGACGTCATATCAAGGCTGAAACGCTTCATCGCAAATTCGCTTTTACTTCAATTACTAATTTAATATTTAAAAGAAAGAAAAAGGAAACCTAGAGTAAGACATGAAGCTTCAATTGCTGTGAAAAATATGTTAAAATATCAAAATGCAATTAAATTATTGGAAGTGAACTTCTCCTCATAATTATTTTCATTGATGTTTTAAAAACTTCTTTCCATTACTCGAAGCGTCATGGCTTCCTCTAAGTTTGCCTGATCTCACTTTTTCTATAGTTTAAATTTTAAATTAGTTATGGAAATTAAAGAGAATTTGAGACGAAAAGTTTCTCCTTAGGTATGGCGTCCTCTTAAGGGGGAAACTCTCTTCCCAGTAGCTAGGAATAAATTGCTGAGGGGAGGTGAGAACTAACATGAGTGTTGCTGAAAATCTACCATAAAAAACGAAAGATAGACAAAAAGTTAGAAATTGAAAAAACCCTTTGAATATTATGATTCTGGGAAAGGTTTAGTAAAAATTATGGATATTAGGAAGAGTGTTCCCCCCAGGGGGCAGGAAAAAAATATTTATCCATATTACTGGATCCTACAAGAATTCTTTATACATTTTAAACCTCTATAAATTACCCTCCTATAGTTTTCTCTAACGAAGTAGTAAAATAGTCATCATTCCGAAGCTATAGTAATTATTTCCATATTCATAATTATTTAATTTATTACCCTTGGTTCCACCTCCACACTCATCTCACCCGAACTGTCAAAATGAAAAAAAAAGGAAGGGTAGGTTCGAGCAGGTGTGGCAGTCAAAAGCTTAGAAAATAATCTTGTCCTTTCGTAAAAGGGGAAACACATGAAGAGAAAGTGTATGTTAAGAATAAAATTGGGGATTTTTATCTGCTTTAAAACACTAAAAAATTTGACGTAAAACAGCATCAATTGGTGAATTGTTGATTTATTTATTTTTATTTACCTTTTTACGTGCTTGATAACATGTTCAATTTAAAAAAAAAAAGTTTAAGTGTTTTTGTGAAAAAATTAACATAAATATTTTACGCAAATTCATTTATAATTTTTATTTCTGATATTTCTTTTTTTTTTTTCCTTTAATAAATATTTGCATTGTTCGTTAGCTTTTTTTTTCGTTCGCTTTTAAACATTGCGTGATTCCAAAGTTGACACATAATATAAGAAGTTAAATATATTATTTTGGAAAGATATAAAATGTTTTAGCCCAAATTAAAGATAGTTTAAAAGGAAATAAATACATTGATATTTAGTGAGAAAATACGCAGAATTTTTATTTAATTTTTGTGCTTTAAAATAAATACAAAAAACTATCAGTTTCAAGCAACGAGCTCGGAATTCATTTACTACTTCATAAATAGTATGGGCTTAGAGCCGGTAGGAAATTTCTTCATGTTTTTAAATTGGAAAATTTTCTATCTTAAACTATAGAAAATTATCGTCAAAAAACTGGATTTTTCTAGACTTTTCTGGAAAAGAAACATATATTTTCCGGAAAAACATTTTTAGTCGTAAAATGCGGATTCGTGTTCACCACCCCAAAAAACATAAGTGCATGTACAAAAAATAAAAACTAACACCAATTTTCCAATTCAAATTTCTCTACTGTCTAGACTAGTTGTCGTTTGGTAAGTTTTGGCAGTATACCCACAATATACATGCTGCTAATTTATCGTTAAACTAAAAATATAAATCACCGTCTTTAATCGAAGTATTTTTTTAAAAAACATAAAAGATATTTCTCGATAGTTAAGCACTATTGAAATAAATATTTCGTATCAATGCTCCAGCTATATTTTATTGTTTACTTAATAAACATATTGCTGGAAAAACTGCTGAGGTCAGTATTTTCCTGACCACAAACGGACTATTTAATTTAGTGCTTATCCGAAAATGAGATGAGAGGGTGAAGCACTTGGAAAATATTAACCAAACCAGATTTCAGATCATCCTCTTCTTTGAAGTAATTCACATGCATAAAGAAATGGAATAAAATTTTTAAGCTGGATTAGGAATAAAATTGTATCACAATAATGTTCTACATACACAATACACATTGTCCGCAATATTGTTACATGCACTTTTTGTATGTTGGTTAGAAGATGTACACGGAAAAAAAAATTCCGGTAAGTTTACTATTAAGTGTATGTTAATGACATTTCAATTCTTGAAAAAATTAATAAATAAATAAATAAAATAAATAAATAAATAAAATAAATAAATAAATAAAATTAGTAAATAAATAAATAAAATAAATAAATAAAATAAATAAATAAGTAAAAACATAATTTTGTTATTAAAAACCAACGGAATTTAAATTATTCAATTGATAAATTTTTCCGTTCATATGGTAAAGGTTTGACGTTTCATATGGTAATACAACACTGAAAAAACAAATTTAACTGAATAAATGGTTTCCAAGCTATGCTCTAAGGCAGGGGGGGGGCGAACCTTCATACACCAACGTGCCATTTTTTCTAAAATGTATTTTAATGAGGTCATAGACGTGCCGACAAATAGTTCTTCGTGATTATTGGGTAAATAATAATACTAAAAACTATCAACTCAAAACTCTTTATTTACTACGAAAAAATTTTTTTTTGCGATGTCTCAGTTATACGCGTAATTCAACTTAAAGTAACATAAGTGTGACTTCTGTTGTTGCAGATTAGCTGACAAATAGCATATATCAGGGTTATAAAATGTTAGTTTAAGCAGAACTGTTAATATTTATGCTAATTATTTATTGTTCGCTTGTAATTTATGGTTATTAATTACTTTTTGGCATTAATTGTTCTTTTTGTGTGAATTTTAATTGAATTGTTAATATGCTTCATAGTGAACTTTGTGATCGGTGGCGTGCACAAAATATTGTGTCTCGTGCCATAAGTGGCACGCGTGCCATTGGTTCGCCATCCCTGCTCTAAGGTATCATGATAAAAATACCAAATTTTTCAATATTTATCCAAATTTTATCACACATTATAAAACCATTTTATATTGTTACCGAGCTTTTTCGTGTTTCCTTAGAGATCAGAAAGTTTCACCATATTCTATTAGCTTTCCCATACTTTTTTTTTCTCAGTGTACATAATTACTAATTTTTTGTGAAATTAAAAACATAAATCCCCTCTACAACTTCTTTTTTAATTTTTATAAATAAAATTGAATTTAAGTAATAAACTAAAGATTTTTTTTTTTGACTTTTAAATACGATCGAAATAAAATTTTCGTTTCAATACTCCAATATAATTTCAATGCAAACTAAATAAACATATCGCAAGAAAAGCACCTTAGGATATTATTTAACAGAACTCCATGACGTAAAAAGGGGGTTTAAATTTATTCTTATACGAACATAAGCTGAGAGGATAAAACATTTGAGAAGCATCAAACAAGCCAGTAGCTCTTTATAGACTAACACTATTTTAAACGTAGCTTAAAATTTAAAAACTGTTAAATATTAAAGACTGTTAAAATTTCAAACACTGTTGGAAATTTTAGAACGGGATGAGCCGTTCTAATGCTCAATTTGCTTAGTTTTTGGTCAGCTTATAATTTTTTGCTAAAATTCTGTTATCTAGAACTTAAACTTTATTTTCAGAGATTTCTTTAAAACTGTAATATAAATGTGTAATATAACAACCTATGGATGTTTTGAAAATAAATATACTAACTTATTGGTAAACTTAAATCATCTCTTTGAATTCAGGAATTTTTTCACCTAAAACTAGAAGAATTTTCCTGACACTTAAATATGATTGCCATAAAAGTTTCGTTTCAGTACTTCAGTAATATTTCATCGTTAACTAAAAAAACATACTGAAAGAAAAGCATCTCCTGATATTATTTGAGTGAACTTCATGACGCAAGAAGACGGTTTATTTTAATACTTATACGAATATAAGCTGAGAGGGTAAAACACTTGGGAAATATCAACCAAACCAGGAGCTCTTTTCAGATCATCCACTCTTTCAAAATAATACACATACACTTCTTGTATCCTCTCATCTGGATTGGGGCCAAAGTGAATGGTTGGGAGTAAAAGGTAAAGATACCAAAATGTGACAGTCATATGAAGGGAAGATTGTAAAGCCAAAAGAGATAAAGGAATTTGGTTTCACTTAGAGAAGCTTGACAGCGTAATTTTCGACTTGACATTAGTCTAACGATCTAGTCGGATTTCTAAAGTTAGGGATGCTTTACTTCCTAACTATGCAATTAGTTGTCCGTGTCGTTCGTTGTGGGTCCAAAAGATTCATTATAATGTAGAAGATGATCTGTTTCTACAACGCTGGGAGGCGAGTAATTGCTATGTACTCCAATTTTTTCCCTCTTCAAAAAAAAAAGGGGGGGGGGAATATTTCTGCTTTTTTTAATCTTGTTAGTTTTGCAATATGGTGTTTTGGTATAGATTTGTTCTGTGTAATTTAAGCACCTTAGATGCTTATTGGATAAAAATTTATACATTAGTTTTTTTTTTTTAATTACTCGTACATATTCAATGCCCTTTTGTGAACAATTAATATATTTCATTAGTATTTGTTCACTGTGCTAATATTAATCACCCTAAGAGCGATTACGATGAAGTAATAACGTATGATATAATATAAGCTTTTCACTTTTAAACAAATATTTTGGTGACAGCAAGTGACTTACAGGTGACGAGTTTTTAACTGTTAAGCTAATTATTAACTTAATTATTTTTAACTATTAACTATCAAGTTTTTAACTTCTAGATTAACTACTAAGTTAACAAGCATTTACTAAATAAAATAAATTTTATAAAACTGAACATTTTTGCCTTATATCAAATATAGTAATACTCTAAAAATTACTGATTCTTCTGGTTAAAATTGCCTAATTTTACCAAATATGTTATCAAACAGCGTGATAATAAAACCATATTTTATATGTAATTTTATTAAAAGTTGTAACCGGTTAAAATTGCTCTACTTTTTGGTGTTCCGATTGAGCCGGAAAATAAGGTAAATTCTTGCATATTCCGTTGGTTTTGATATTACTTTTTTCTCAGTGTCCTTCGTTATTTTTAAAATTAAAAAAAAAAGAAAGAAATTAGACTGAAAAAGTTGTTTAAGTTATCACAAATATAAAAGAAAAAACTTTCATAACAGATCTAGTCCATTTATAGTGGAAACTGGAACTTTTCAGGTTATGAGACCAGTAAAAATACCAGTCAAAAACATTTTTAAACGAAATAAAAAACAGAATACCTTAAGTAACTTTAGGTTTAAAAATCGGATTTCACGCGCTACAGTGCAATTTTAATGATTCAATTGGCAGACGTTAAATATGATGATTAAGAGCTGAAGATAATAGGCAAGTTATGAAAAACATACTTTATCAAGAGAAACACATCTTTTTTACGAAGCATTCAGATTTTTGGTTTAAATTCTAAGAAATAGCCACACTTTAGAAATTATGGTACAAATAGTTTATGAGAGCGTTCGTGCCTCTTTTAGTTAATTTTACTTTTTGCATATTTTGCCATATATCTAGAACTATTTAAGTGATTCAAAAAATATTTGATGGGAATAAAAAAAGAATTTTTTTAAGTAATTTTATATAATTATTTAATTCAATATTCATTTAAACATTTTTAACATGAAAGCCAAGCAAATTTTTGATTAGCAACTTTTAACACAGCTTTTTTTACTTTCTTTTGAGAAGTTCAGAAAAATGCTTTTCTAATTACTAATAACTTTTTTAAATTTTGGCCATACTCAATTTGAACTTTTTCATAACTTGTGGAGAATATGTTATTATGCACACCTCTGCGCGGTATAAAATAACTATACTTAAATACTAAATTTTCAACATTTCTTTTTATTTTCAGAATTTAACTCAATGTTTACTATGTTTTATTATAAACTATTTCTTAATGCTCATTAAATTTCCTAAATCCAGTGAACGCTGAGTCATATTAAAAATTAAGTAGTAGTAGAAAAATTATGAAATTTATTGCCGAATTTTGGATGCAACTAGAATCTTTTTGCTATATATATATGTTAACTCAAAAGATTCCTAAAGAACTACTGAAAGTCGTTCAAATATTACGTAAGCACCCAATAGGGTTAGAGGAGTTTCTTAATTTGTTTATTCTTGTTGATAAGGGGGGACGAGTATGAGCAGCTCTTACGTGAATCATTAAAATCTTGTTATTTTCAAAATTCTCGTAGAAAGAAAATATAAAAAATTAAAACAAAAAATTACACATTGAAGAATTTCATATTTGGAATAAGAGTTAATTTCGGGGGAAGAGAAAACCAAAAAAAAAAAACATTTCTTCAAAGAATCTTAAAGATCAAAAAAGTCAAAATTAAAGCAAAAACTAGGGAAGGGGGATGTTGCAATTTTGTTACGTAAGCATGGGAGGGATTTACGAATTACTTAATGTTTCTGACAAAGGGGTTGGGGGATCCAAAATTTTCAAAAACATGCTTACGTAAAATTTAAATATTCCCCTATGGAATGTTAGCGATACAAGTAGCGTGATTTTCAAATTAAAAGGGTCTAAAAGGGACCGTCCGAATAACATGTAAGCATGTTTTTGTCAATTCTAAACTCCTTCTACGCACCCCTTTCAGCGAAATCCCTTTCAGTAAAAATAAGCAAAACATAAATCCTTCACATGCTTACGTAAGAAAGTCACAACACTTCTTTTATATTTCTTTCAATTTGATATTGACTTTTTTAACAATCTTATTCTCGAATTAAATACAAATAAAATCTGTAACTCTGCATAAACAAAGTTTCAGTTTAAATTTATTTCATAAAATTTTGAGCGTTTTCTTCTGTGTTCAAAAGTCTTGACCCGTAAAACTCTGAAAAAAATTTTCATACGTTTTCTTTCCTTAAATTTCAAATATAAAATATTCCCCTTTTATTTCAAATATAAAATTTTCTAAAGTTTAATATTTCTGCAATTTTTTTATACATATTTTGCATTTTAAAAAGAAAATTGAAAATAAAGGATTTTAATGTCTTACGCAAATAAGGAGATTTTTGTATCATACACTTCGGACCCCATGTTAATAAATATAAGTAAGACACCAACACCCTTTTCCCTTAGATGCTTACGCAATATTTGAACGTTTACATAATAAATATTATGTTAGCTTTAAATTAAATTAAAGTTTTTGTCTGTTAGCTTAGAGAAAATTGAAAGCTATACTGCGAACGCTGTAAAGGAACGGCACACCATGATCTCTGCAAATTAATCCATAATTCTATAACCATAAAAATAAGAATAATAAAATCATAATTCGACGAAATCAGGAGAAAACAAAGCAGATTCTAAAAGAAACATCAACAGTGTTAAAAGAAACACTCCTTTTCGTTTGCAATTATTTATCTCTTATACTCCTCGTGACAAAATATTTATTGAAATGCCCGACTAATCAAGTGATCTTCATGTATCGATACACTGATAGAAATTTCTTGGAAAAATGGTTAAGTAACAATTTATTTAATTGTTATTTTACCAGATTCAAACAAAACAGCCAAATAACCATAAATAAGGTGGTATTCAAACTGCTCACTATGAAAAAAAAACGTTTATTATCTACTTTCACATAATACTCTTAAACAATCAGAATTTTATCGCACCAATTAGGCCCACCTAATAAAGCCACTTAGTTCCTTGCTGCTGGGTACCTATTATGGGTGAAAAGGGAAATCAGTCAGTCTCATGACAAACAAAACGGGAGGAGGATTCAAGTCCCAGGGCTAAAACCACAATATTTCATCCTCTCCCTTCAACAAGTGAAGAATTTCCAGTTTCCTGCACTCCCCAATTTGTGACCCTGGACTATTAAAATACGATACTCTCATTCCCGCACAGATTTCTTTACCATAATGCTGCCAAACACAAAAATACCTAGTATTTCCCATCTCTTACGATAGGTGAAACGACCTGATAAACCAATTAAACTACATTCAACGGTTCATTTGATAAACACAACTCAACCACAACCTAACTTCAATGCCCATTATCTTACAAAAAGCACAGGTTCAATATTCAGTTAAACAGTTAAATTTCTTTTTTGCGGTTTTGAAGCGATGCGAGTACTAAAGGTAAAGAATGCTCTTTACCGTAAACTTTACGGTTAATTGGATGGGCAGACTGTTGCTGGTCATTTCACCATCCTTTTAGATAAAAATAAATAAATAAATAAATGAAAGTTGTAACAGAGTAAGAGTGAAAGAGTTCTCTTTTATTTTCAAAATTCATGTTGAGTTCAATTGGAAAATTAGGAAAAAACTTTTTCACGAATTGTCATTCTCTTTTCAAATTTTAAAGAATATATTTCACTTTAATGCGTGCGTATCAGAAATTATTAAAATGAATAACTCATTGAAAGAAGTACAAATAAATAAATAAACAAATAAAATTTCACTTATATGAGTTAAGTACTCTAAGTATATTTTTCCTATAGCATTTACGCAACATTTAAGAAAAAGAGAAGAATATTCCCTTTCTGGAAAATTTTTTTTTACTTTCGTCTTAAGGAGAATTTATGTCCGAAATTCCCTTATTTACTTAATAACTAATTAATATATTTCACCAACTTTTGCTTTATTTTGTTTACTGAAATATATTTTATTGAATTTATTTATAGAAATTGAAATTTTAAGGTTATAAGTATCTTTAAAACTTCTGAAAAAATGAATGTTTTTCAATGCTAACGTTCTAAAAATGCTTACAATCTAAAAACTTAAAATTTGGCAATTAAGTTCAATAGAGCATATTTCAATGAATAAAATGAAACTACCGTTTTTCAAACTGATAACTGCCGCTTGATTTCTATTTGCTCCTAATATTTTGACAACGTTGCTAAATTGTTTTATATTTGTGCATAAAAAGTGAACTTTGGTTACTTAAATAAAATTATCGAACCATAAGCTTATTAAGCTTTAAGAGTTCTAATTTAATTAATAACAGTTTTAATTTTTTTGAAAGTTAATAAATTTTGAAATATTTTCATTTTCCTCAAAATTCAAAAAAAGCAAAATAAATTTATAGAGTTTTTTCTCACTTTTTCTGTGAGTGACATTGCTCAACCATAAAGTGAGATCGCTAAAGCTGTTTTTAACTTACAATTAACTTAAATTAAAAACTTACATTTAAAAAAAAATTACAAAATGATAAATCTATAAAGTTAGTTAAAATAAAAAAATCTATAAAAATAAATTTTTCATAAGATTCACCTATAAGTTAGAACCGATTCATCAATTTCAAAAAATGCATGTCTTTGTTCAATCAATAAACAAACATCTTTACTGCAGCTTAACTACAAAAGAAAAAAAATCTACTTAGCTAGATCACCAAGTAAAAGCACTATCTGTTTATCATCTAAAACTTTAATTACGAAATCTTCGAAAACCTTCCATTTAAAAAAAAAAAATCTTTCCCGTCTAGAGCCACGTGACCAAATTTCTCGTCAATTCAACTCCTTTTTAAACTAATTAATTGTATAAGTTTTTTTTTTAAAAAAATGAAAGCAGGCGAAGGGAGTCTTTTGAATGAACTAATAACGCACCAGATGGTTGACGGGGACCCCCCTATTTTCAGATCAAACATTGAATCTGATGAGGATAATCAACTAATAGAAGAGGAGAGACGGTCCGTGAAAGACGTTGTCCAAACCATCCCTCACCCTCCTTACCAATTTTCTACTGATTCCGATAATGGTCCAAATGAGTAGCCATAGCCCCACTGACCATTCTCACTCTTTGCACATAGCAAAGCCTCACTGATTACCAGCTCAACAGATAGGATTTGCTGCCCACAGCTAGACTTGTTAAGCTCCGCCTACTTTTGACGTCACGACTGCCACTCAGAAAGGGTGGGGGAACACTGATACCAACCAATGGTGAAAAGAGGCGGGTCTTAGATTGCCATCGGTTGTGTTTGTGAAGTCCTACACGCGACTAGTCCACATGGAGTACTTCCAAAAGGCGAGTCCCTAGTGTTTATCTAGTATTATCTAGATGCCCCTTATCTTGTAAAGTTGTCGACGAAAAAAGAATCGAAAACGAAACTTCGATTTTGACTTCACTTGAAGATGATCTTCTGATAAAGTATTCTGGGGTGCTAATAAACGGAAAAAAATTATTTCTGGTCGGACTGACCCTTTGGACATGGATGGCGGCTCTCCTCCTGAAAGATCGAATTCTGAAATAAATCTTGGTAATTTCGATGCTTTGGGGAAAGGCAAGGGTGGGATGTTGCCAGTTTTGCAAGCACAAACCCCCATGTCCCACACACCTTTCTCCGTGGATGATATCCTGGATCCAACGAAGTTTACGGGTGCCCGTGCCAGCAGACTGCGGGAAAGCACGTGGCATCCTTGGCAGAAAGCAGAATTATCCGGAAGTGATTCCGAAAATGACCAGGACTCTCTTCGAGGTGAGACATAAATTACTTATTTTGATTAACTTGTCTTGACTTTGAATCGTTAAATCAAAAACATCAGGGAAAATGTTATTCTGAAATTTATTAAATTATTTTTAAATCATTCTTTTAATACCTAAATTGATGATTCTTATTGAAAGATGGTTCTTTTGCGTTTTTTGAGTAGTAACAGGAAAATATCTTCTCTAAAGTGTTAATTACATTCAGATTTAAAACATGCAAATCAGCGGAAGAAATTATATGGAAAAAAAATATTACAAAAACTAAAGAAAATATATTCATAATTAAAAGCTTAATTTATTTTGTGCTTAATTTTTTTAGTGTTTAGCGCTTAGTTCTTTCTTTGACGTTTTTTTAAATTCAAAACAAATTTTATGAAGTTTTGGAATCGAACCTTCATTAGTTATTTTTTCTTCTTCTTTTCTGACGTTGATCAATTTTATCGGAAGTTTAGTTGGAAATTGCAGTTTTACTACAGTAAAAGTTTGATTAATCCATTACTTCTATTTTTGAAACTAGAAAGCATTTTTCTTCAAAAAGGTTACTTCTCTTTTTTATCGCTTGCACTGTTTATTTGAACTTATACAGTGGCGTGCGAAAGTTTCCGGACAGTTTATTGTTACTTTAATTTGTATATTGTTACTTTAATTTGATGACTATAAAAATAAAATAAAACTTATTTGTGCCAAGTATTACTCAGTTTCTTTTAAGCATCGTTAAAAAGATTTGTGTATCTTTTTAAACTTTAAGCAGCTGAAAGCTGAAAAAAGTTATTTTAAAAAAATGGCCAGTGATTTAGCACATCACTGTAAAGGCATGAAATTTGGAAAAGCCGGTTGGGAAAAATCATAAGCGATTTTATAAACTCATATTGCAATCTATACATCTTGCTATTGGTTTCTCCGATATTTTTTTAATTACATTCAACAATAGTAAAGCATTTCCTTTGAAATTTAGCTTATTTCTTCATTTAGAGTAAAAATGATAATTAAATGCACTGAAAATTATATTAGCTGCAAGACTCTTATGAATTTTGCTGCTAAGCAATAAAAAGAAATTTATGACATATATTTTAATACTAAACTAGAAGAATTTTAATCAAGTTATGCAGATAAAGTAAATAGGACTAAGAAGAGTTTTTAATTAATGATTTAAAATTTGCTGTAAAATCTAAGAATGAAAAACACAATAAAATTAGAAAACTGAAAAAATTATTTGCAAGATGGTAAAGTTATTAGTTAATTTCTTAATACTTTACTTAATACTTTTAATTAGTTAATACTTTAACACTAAATTTTGCAAATCATTTCACTTTGATCTGTAAAATAAATAAAAATTCTTTTTAATTTTTCTTTAAACGTAATGCATAGCTAGAATACAAATTTCAAAATACTTCATAAAATATGTTTTTTTTCTTTATTTCTTCAGCTTTCAAAATTGGTGTTAAAACGTAAGTTAAGGATTAAATAAGCTTCGAACTTCAAGTTTAAAAAACGGACGTCATTTTTGCCAAACCCTTACTCATATTTTTCGATATGTCAAATACAATAATTAATCTTACTAATTATTTTTAATGATCGTTAAAGATGCATTTGATTTATAATTCTGCAGCGTATTCATTAATATAAATTTAAATCATTATTAAAATAATTAACAAATCATTATTAAAATTAATTTTAACATTATGGTTTAAAACTTTAATGATCAGCATGATTTAAAAATTAATATTTTTCTCTAAGAGTCCTGAAATATTTCAGAAATTAATAAAAAAAGCAAAGTTTAAGTTTTAAACGATTGAATCGTAAAAAGAAATACATTTTTATTTAATAATTTCTACCTAAGTGTTAATACCAATGGACAAAATATCTTTAAGTTTAAAGTTATGCTATTAAATCAAATAAAATCTTTAACTTTTATTGTAAAATGTTTATTAAATGATAAATTTGATTCGATTGACTGCGTTTAATTTGTTTGAAACGTGAAATCATGTTTAAAATAATAAATATATTAATTAAAATAAAATTAGTGAACGTTATGTGAAAAAATTCAAACGAGTAATTAAAAAATACAAATATAAATAAATTTAAAGCAAAAAAACAAATCTCAATAATTGGAACTTAAAAAACAGAAAAATCTAAATGAATAAATAAATGTAAAACTCGAATTTATAACGAATATATATCGAATATAAAACTCAAATATATAAAAAAAACATGAATTCATTGAAATATATTAGAAGATACAAAACTGCATTTGAAGTTTCTTGTTAGTAATTAAGTAACTCATATAAACAATTAAGCAATTTGTTAATATTATTAACGCCAAGTCGTTAGTATAATTATATTTAGTTGCAATGATTTTAAAATAATTTAAAAGTTAATTTATCGTATAAAGTAAATAGGTAATCAGCATGGTAATATACATGCATTAATATCATAAAATTTAAGCCTATAAAAGCTACAGCGTTACTACCAAACTATGTAAAAATCGCGTTTTAAAAATTATTTTAGGTGAAGTATAAAAGTGATTTTAGGCCCATCTAAACTTTTGTAAGGCTATTAATGGACTTCTTGCTGAATTAGTGAGCAGCATTAATAACCTGATTATATACATTTTATTTTAAAAACAATGACCTTGAAATACAAAGTGCATTACTTTTTACTTGAGTACATTATTTTCTTAAGTATTTAAACTTGAAAAAAAAAACTTGTCGCAATGATTTCCAATGTAAAAATGAGCATACCTCAATCATACTTGAACATACCCAAAATGAAACCTTTATTGATTGCTTTATTTGTTAAGATAGTTTTTAGTTCCGTTACGGTAATTTTTTAAAAGCCAGTTCTTTTTTTTAATGAAACTTTATCGTTTAGGACATCTTTTATTTTAAAAAAAATTGTCTACGTAAATTTTAATAAATATATATTCGTGGTTGAATATTGATTTAAAATTCACATTAAAAGTCAATTTTAAAAAATCGAAGAAAAGTGCTTTAAAATATGAGATTTAAAAAATTTTTCATTTTTATTATTATTATTATTTATTTATTAAAATATTGATTTGTTAGAAACTGCCTGGCATTTAAAGTCTCATTGGTTAATCATTTGGGAAAAGACAGCAACAGCAATCAGTTGCTAATAATATAATAACAATGTTAACATAACATTACAATAATGATATCAAATTTAGCTGAATATTGTTTGATGATTAACTAATTGTTTTACAATGGCTAACTGAATGAGTTACAATTATTACTTTATTTTGCATTACTTGACTAGATATTTCACAATTTTTTCGATAATCAACGAAATATCTTACAATAATTCTCTTAAAGTTGGCTACAGGTTGCTATTATATCAGCAGGTTTGTACACTGTAAGAAAAAATCCCGAAACATTTCAGAAAACACGGGCAGGCTACGGTGCATGTAGTTTTCAAAAACGTCTCTGAATATTTCGGAAACCTCTTTCTGTAATATTCAGAAACATAGGGCAGTAATTCAGAAATATTTTCTATCATTTCTTGCAGTTTCGGTTTTTTTTTCTTGTCTTTTTTTTAAAAAAAAAAAAACGTATTTTGAAGTGTTTTCTGTAAGCGTTTTTTAATATTTCAGTAACCTCATGGAGTTAGTCAACCAACAATGTCAACCATCATGTATCGAAAGGTACCGCAAGATAAAAATCGAGTTAACATGTCTTATATACAAGTGAATTGGAATTTATAAATTGCAGTGGTAGCTAGGCTACACTCTGAAACTGAATCGGCATCAATGCGATTCAATTTCCTACTCAATTGATGGGAAACATGATATTAAATGAAGTTGTCCGAGATTTTTGGAAACATTTTTGTCGTGTCAAAATTAGTTCCTGAAATTTTTTATAGTGTAATAGAGTTGAGCTCGTTATAGAGAAGGTTTGCTAGTTTTGCTGGTTTTAAATGAGCTAAGGAATATTTTTCATATTTTCCAGAAGATTATATTCGATGCATCAAATATTGAGGCATTAAATTAAGGGGCACCCGTTTTATTACTGTTTATAAACAACTGAATCTTATATTAGTAACGTATCGGTATATGATATTTTAAATTTATTTACGTTACCTATAAAAGTTTTACCAGTACATAGAAATGAAAACTCAGTCAAATTTATTCCATGTAGTTACTAGAGAGCGTATGTCTAAATCCTATCAAAATGACTTTCTGTACTTTCGAACAGATCTGAAAACTCAAGCAAATTTTTGATTAAAACTTTGCAATGAGCACAATAAAGGAATGATAGAAACCTCAATTTGAATCGAAAAAAATTGAGTGCGCATAATTCTCTCCCTACATTAAGCATATATGCTATTAATATGTTATCCGGATACCTCTCAAAAAGCTTGCAAAACATCGAAAATAATATCAGGCACATTGACATCCATTTTTTCAAATGCATGGAAACTTCTATAATTGCAAAACTTGGATATAGGAAGTTCATACATTAGTTAAAACACTAAAACGCTTATCGAAAGAGCAAAAAGTACATTGTTAGAAATTAAGGATCATGTTTAAACATAATATCTTTTTTACTGCAACCTTGGTACAGAACAGAGGTGAATCTTAAAATCTTACTTTATAAACTCCATTATTCGATACAATGTTTCAGCTTGAAATGAATCATGATTCAATTTAGCGCCTTATTAAAGTTGTAACAAGTTTGCTGTGGCATTATGATTCAAGGTGGCGATATTATGGCTACCCATTAAACAGGTTTATCTGAGAGTGTATAATATTATATATATTATTATATATAGTAAAGCATTCCCGTTGTGCGCCAGGGGTGTTTTGAAGGTTAAGTCCTCAACGCTATGATGGGTCACATTGCGCATAATGCCGCCTTTACTTATCCATGCCATGGTTCAATACAAGGAAGTTTGTACATATGGATCTAAAGCTGGGTGGCCTTCAAGCCACCACTGAGGATAGAACCCCGGTCCTTCACAAAGACAGTGCCTTTAACGACTGAGTCATCAAGGTTAATGTTACTAATGCTATACGTAGATACTCCTGAAGCCCACAAAATATACCATATACCTCTGTATTCACCATAGAGGATAAAGGTAGAGCTACTTTTAATGTGTGTTTTTAAATATTGCTTTGTATGGATATTTTTCAAAAGATCTTAGCTGCTTTTTGTTTTGAAAAATCAAAGATTTTTTACCAATATTCTTAATAATTGTTTTATAATCTGAAGTGCTTTATTAACTGATACAAACATCGTACCCTAATACATACACCGTTCAAGTAATACATAACTTTTCATCTGATAAACTTCATTTTTCTGATAAATATCTCGTTCAAATGATTCATACTGATTAAAAAAAATATGTTGTTATTCATTTGATAGCGTTTTAAAATGTAATGCTTGTAAATAAAGCAATATTTAGCACTATTTAAGACTATTGATAAATACGCCGTTACTTAACTATATCATCTCCAGTTGTAGACAGACCCTAATTTAGAGTCCCTTTGACGTCGGGCTAACTATGGGAGATTTCTGTAATTTTCCTTTTCATGTAACCAAAATTACGGTAAGATCCTGAAACTTCTTTAACATAATACTACCTAAGGTATGATCACACAAAGATATAATATAAAAAATAGTTTTACTCATATTATTTGAAACATTTTCTTACCTCTTAATTACTTACAACACAATTTATTTCTCGCATGCCGAAATAGTTTAATTTATTTAGACTTGCATCCTTTAGATAAAAAGACAGGAATTGCTTGCAAAAAAATTTAAAAAAAAATATTATTTTTCTTTTTATCCAGCATGTTCTAAATTTTGTTTGTTTATAACAGCATGCTTTCTAATGCAGTGGAGAATTAAAAAGCTTTAAAAAATCATTGAATCTTGTATTAAAAGAAATAATTCATACATATATATATATACGGCTAAGGAGACAAAAATAATCTGAAATATCAATACAATTTTAATTAGTATTATTAATTACAAAATTTAAACTTAATTTTAAAGTTTATTAGTCGGGAAAAAATTCTCATTTTATTTTTTCAACATGAGTGATGTATCAGGAAATTTAAGTGCGGAACATACTACTATCGAAGTAATACGTAACTATAAACTATTGCAATTTAAATAAATAAATTATTTTATCAACAGATTCAATAATCGGAAAACAACTTACGTAGTTAATATTTTTAGAGTTCTTTGGAAGAGCAGAAAATACATTATTTTCTCCAAAAACCTTTTTCATCATATATTTTTGAAATTCTTTTCGAAAATTAATTAGAAAACTTCAAGATATTTCCTTCCTGTATAATAGATGTATTATTCGCAAATTATATATTACTAATACAACGCCAATACTATTTAGGATTAGCAATGCTGATAATCAAAAATGTGTAACTAAAATCAAACATATTTAATGTGATCAATTAATTAATCGCTATTTATTTGTAATTATTACCACAATATTATGCGTGATGAATATTCCTAATAATCGGAAATATAAAAATAATAGAAAAAAATATTTCTTATGATTAACTAAGGAATTCTCAAGTTGAAGTTTCATTGGAAACAATTAAAAAAAAGAAACGAAAACCTCAAACTTAATAGAGACAATCTGTATGGAATTATTCCTCCATGGTAATTTCGATAAATTCAGATTAATAGAGCCGTCTTTCGATGTCATCTAATAATCAAAGTGGCCATTTTAATTATACTTTTAAAATAATTCATCTTGGTTCATCAAATATCTTTTTTTTTAAATAAAATAAATCATATAAAGAAGTAGGTCATAGTGATGTCATTTGTAGCAAGGAATAAAAAAAAAGTAAACAATAAAGGAGATACTTTTTAAGGTAAATAGAATTTTTAGGTTTAATCAACTAAACACAACTAATAAGTTTTTATTTAATAAATTTAAACAGCCACTTTAATACTCAGTATACTTATACGCATTTATCAGAAAGGATAACTTATTGTCCGCTGTGACTCTTTATAAATAAAAATGATCAAAATTTAAATATAAGAAGAATTTATATTTTAGTTTACATAACTTTGAAAACATTTTCAGTGTTCAAATTTCGCATTTTAATTTCAACTATAGAATAACGTTGAACATTAAGTCTCGGCTCTCATTTTATCTAAGATAATTTGCGTTGTAAACAAGTATTCTAAAAAATTAAACATGTGAACGTATATTTCTGATTTTTGGTTAGAGATGCATTGAAAAATTAATTAAAATAGCTAATTTAATGCATAAAAATGAAGTTGGTCTATTTCCTAAACTATATATATATATATATATATATATATATATATATATATATATATATATATATATATATATATATATATATATATATATATATATATATATATATATATATATATATATATATATATATATATATATATATATATATATATATATATATATATATATATATATATATATATATATATATGACGATTAAGTATGAACAATTGATTAAACTTTAATTGGTACATAAAATATTTTTAAGCATATTAAATTTGAATTTAATCGATGAAAAAAATTGCATAATACTTTAATTTTAATTGATACACATGGAAAAACTACTATGCATAAGACTTAGGTAAATTTTAATTTATACATATTGATAACACTATATTGCATTAAAAGTTTAGCTAAACTTTATTGCTACATATTGATAGCAATAGTATACATTAAAATCTGAACCAAATTTTAATTTTTGCACATTGCTAAAACAATTAATTATACATAAAATTTTTAACTAAATTTAATTTTGCCTATTGATAAATCATTAAGTACTTAATTGTATTTTATTGTTCCACGTTAATACAAATACTATGCATTGAAATCTTAATTTAATTTTAAATTACACACATTGATAAAACTGTGTATTAAACACTTAATAAAATTTTAATTTTGCTTATTGATAAAACTATTATGCATTGAAAACTGAATTAAATTTTAATTGATACATACTGATAAAATTATTCTAATTTAGGAGCCCAAGATAAATTACAGAATATAACTGGTTCAGGAGAGAACAATAGAAATGGGCGAAATTCCTCGCAGATATCAATAATCGGGTATGTTGATTGTAAATATTAGTCAGTCCTATAATTTGGAAAGCATATTTCCAAACTCCAATCGAAGTAAGAGTGAAAGTTTCGTTATTTAGTAAGTTTTTCGATTATCAAACAATTGTAACTATTGATAAATCGAACCAATTTTGATAGGTTTCACCCCAAAGCATGTTTGAAAACATTTAACTTCCTTTTGCATGAATTTCAAATTCATACATTGAGATCCTAAATGGAGTTGAAAACTCCCGTATCTAATTAACATAATCTCTTTCATATTCATTAGTGGTTTAATTATAATCACAAACATCTGTCGCAATGTCAACATATTATTTAATTACCGTTCTCGAATGTTTAGAATTCGGGAGTATAAATTTTAAGACATCTTAACCAGGATTAATTTTGCTGTTTGCTTATTCCTGAAACTAGTATTTTAATATTATTTTAAAGAAAAGTAAACAAAAAGGAAATGGGAGAAAATGAGTGTTTATTTCCTTCTGATGGTAATGACGCTTTAATTTCATTTAAGACAGTTTCAACGCATTTAATATATCCGGCATCAACGTATTAAATGTTTAAAAAAAGTTGCTTTTCCAGTATGCTTATAAGTATAAAGAGTCAAAGTATCACTTCATGTTTGGAACGAATAAAGGTAAGTTCTGTTATGTAAATAAATCTAACTCTTATATCTTCATAATTCTTCTTACTTCTGCAGTATTGCTCTTTTTATTCATCTATTTATCCTTTTTTATTTCTACTACGAATTAATATGTAAATGTAATAGTTCTGACAAGAAAGAGGAATTCTAAGCTTTCTTAAAACAAAATTATATTGAGTGCATAATTTTGTTATTTAACTTTCCTTAATTTTCCATTTATGTGTGTGATTTAATCTAATTTCAGCCTTTGGCTAAACTAAAATTAAATGCGATTTCATAATAATATTCATAGATATTTAAATGCAGTCTGTACTTAAATAAGTCACTGATTTCAGAAACCACGCGATTCTCTCTTCTCCAATTACCCTGTAACGGGGTGTTAACTTATATAACATATATAATTATATAACATATGTAGCATATGTAATACAACATAACAATATGTACGTTATATAACATATATAATTTTATATAAAAAATAACATAAGCTCGATTGTTAATTAGTTAGCTCTGAACTTCATTAAAAAACTGAAATTCCTTAGGAGAATGCTACTATGATATATTGACAAAGATTAAATTACATAATTTATTTATGGCATAATACGAAAGTATGGAAAGAATAATTTTCAAAAAGTATATGCTGAAGACTATACTAATGAGAAGAATGCAGAGCCCCCACCCGCCTCCCATTGACGTGATTCGCGTAGTCAATATTATATGATAGTTTTGCGAAACAGTCTTTTCATACTTGCCGATCCAATAACTTCTTAAAATTTTAACCGATTGGATTCTTAATGAGATATCATGAAACTACTCGAACATTAAGAAGCATGAATATTACAAATGTAATTCACGAAGTGCACAAAAAGTCTTTTATTGAGTTATAGTAATAGTTATCAGTTATACTTTTTTAACACAGTAAAAACACTCATACATTTGAAACATCTTCAAATTTGAGTTTATCATTTATTTAAATTAAGATTCTTAAGCGCAAAATGCAATAAAAAGCAATGAAACTTTAACTTATGTATTTCACTTCAATTAAAAAAATTTTAAAAATTTAACAAACGTAGATTTTTAAAAAGTATAACATTACACGAAGCAAAAATTCTGGTAAAATTACGGTACTTGTACGGTAAGGACATTTCTGGTAAAAAAAATATATATAATAATCTGGAAATAAAACCAAATTTAAACTTTTCATTTGACAATTTTTCCGTTTGTATGGTATCGGTAAACGGGAAACTCTAGTTTTCAAAATTATAGTTCTTATTAACCAACATTTAGTAAAAATACAAAACTTAAAAATAAATTTAGCCGAATTAATGGCTTTATGTCGAGTCACAATGTGTCATGATAAAATTATCAAGCTTTACCACATTTATTACCAAATAGAATGATAAAAAAAACATATTTTCTTATTAATTTTACCAAATTCTGGTCAAGCGCGAGCTCAATACATTTTTCTAAGTGCAGTGTTTCTCCTTAACAATCGAAATGCTATATAAAATGTGCTTAAAGTTTGTATAATGAGTGCCATAACAGCATGTGAGTGCTATAACAGCGTTGATGAGTGCCTCTTCAGTTCATAAAGATTGTATATTAAAACAAGTAAAAGTTAATTTTTAAAAAATTAAACATGTTAATAATATGTATTATGTTAAATATGCTGATTCACTAAATTGACTGAAATGCTTTTAAAGTAATTTGAATGATCGAAAAGTGATTTGTATTAAATTATATAAATAAAAGAATATTGCCTCAATTTAGTATGCCTTTAATGCTTGAATAATTATTATTTTTTTCTGAAAACAGTGTTATGATTTCAGTAGATTTCTATAAAAAAAGCATTGGTTTCTCATAATCTAATTTCTTATAAAAGTTATTACGTTTTTATTCCCTCAAAAATTATCAATTTTTGAAATTACCTGGTTAAAAAAACTTATTAAATTAGACTTAAAATACAGAAATGGAAGAAGAAAAAGCAAGAATTTTAATTTATGACTGAGTCTGATGGTTAGAATGATATAAGTTTCCGTTTATTAATTGGCAAATACATACTTACTTGAGTATATTTTTGTTCAAAGTATTTAATAATATTTCCGAGATTTTCTTAATTTTGCATAATTATTTAAACGAATCAGATCCTGATAAAAATATATTACTCCATTTATGTGAATAACAATTTATTATAATCAATTGTGTTGATAATTAATATAAGCAATTTTCTTATATATTTTAAACGGTTTTGTTCATATTCGCATTTTATGTTCTTAAGTTAATTTTTTTAATAAAATTAGTTAAATCGCACTAGATATAAAACTGACATTAATCGTGATCTATATAATATATTCTAAATTAAAAATCTTCCATTTGTCTTATTCCATTCTTTTTATTCAATTCAAATTCTATGTTCGATAATTTTTTTCAGCACAGTGAGGCACACGAAAATTTAAAATTTAGGAAATATTAAAAATATAAAAATCAATGTTTCTGACACTTTTGAAAAAATATTAGTAATAAATGCTAGTGTCTGAATTATATTTCAATTGAAATATTTAACACAACCTAAGTGTTTCAAATAAGTATTGCATTTCCTTTTTGCGATTTTCATTTATAATTTTCTTAAAAATATTTTTTAAAAAAAAAGCAATTTCTAATTCAGAAAGTTTTACATATTTTTTTTTAAAATTCTTATTGAAAAAAAAAGGCTCGCAACAAATTAAGTTTGGATAGTGTTTATAAAAAATAAACCAAAAGTTATTGTATTAAAGCATATTTCTTGCTCTATCAAAATTTCAAAACATTCCTAACTTAGAGTTTCTTTTGTCTAAATTATTTACCTTTTATTTACCAATTTTTTTTTTTTACTTATTACAGTGTACAACAACATAACAAATTCAAGACATTCTGTGCTATGTATCATGGGCCTTTGTATATTAAAATGAGATACTATGACGTTTTATTTTATTTGTATTTACGAATGAAAGTCGACGAATTACACATTTTAATTATATATCTGCATTTACGAATTTGTATCAGAACTAGGCTTACAGGTAAATTCAATTTTATCCTGTTCTTTTCTGTTAATTTGTTTATTTACCATTTAAAAACTTCAAAAAATTAATCCCAGGATGTAAAAAGGTTTTCTTTGAAGCTATAAACATTTATTTTTAATTTATAAATCAATGCAAGTTAAATTTGTTATTTTTAAAAAAATTATTGCTTAAATCAAGTGATACTATAATCGTCGTGTTTAATTGATTATACTCATTCAAAACTAAGTAATAGACCATAAAACAATGTCGTATAAACTTAGGGTATACTTTTAAACTTTATGTTTGGGTTTTGTGAAGTTTGATATTATACATGAAAGAAAAAGAAAAATAATTTACAATATAAAAAACGCAAGAACAACAAAAACATACTGAGTCATTTGTGGAATCTACATATTCACACCACCTCTTTTTTTGCGCAAAAAGACTTTTTTGGAGGAAAAATCACATTTGTTTTCAGTTAAGACACTTTTTTTTAAAAAATCAGATGAACATAAATAAATCAAAAGCATCAAAAAAAAGGCTTAACTCTGCTACTAATATAAGCTTTTTTTTTAACTAATTTTGCATTTCGACACATAGCATAATGTTTAATAAAATATATACATTAAAATTTTCATGTTTGCTGTTATAAACGAAAAATTAACTTATAATAATTAACATAGCTTATTAATTAGCATCTAAAACAAGATATCAACATTTTTAAGTATTTTATTTTAACGAAACAAATTTGCTGCTTACTTAATAATTAATGAAACTCTCATTTAGTATTCGTAAACTTGTAGTGTTGCCACGATAATAGGTTTGAACTACTTAATTCTTATGATATTAAGAATAACAAATGGGTATCCATTTGTAATACTTAATACAACAAATTCTTTTATATATTAATCCGCAAATAAGAGATAAAACTCTTGGATTTAGAAAAATATCTAGATAAATTTTTTAAAACACAACGTTTTTCTTTGTGGCCGGAAGCTTTATCTAAACTTTTCTACTTCACTTTTCAACTCAACATCTTAGAATTCACTGTTTCTCTACTATTGGGGCTTTGTTCAATCCAATCTATCGCTTCTAGAATCCCTATGGGGGTAAAGAAGCAGCTATTTCGATTTTTCTATATCGTCTAAGATGGTTGTACAAGACTTCCGCCGCCACTTTGCAATCCTGACAAAACAATTTGATAGAGATTAGAGAGCAAAAGAAATTTAAAAAAGTATGGGTACTACAAACAAAGAGTAAAAGGTTGGAAAAGAAGAATCCATTTGGTTCGTCGTTAGCATTAAGTTGCAAGAACAATATCGACATTTCCTGCTCAAGCGAAATATTTGGAGAGACTTCAGAGTTATTATTTTTTTTTACGATGACTTATTTCTTGAAAGAATAATATCTTATTGAGTTCCATTTGATTTTTGAAACTGATGATTTTTCCCATGATATTAGGGATTATGGAGAAAGAGAGTTTTTGTTCTTTATTATCCTTTTTTTTTCTTTTTTGTTTTTCTAAATGATGTAAAAAGACATGGCAAAATATGGCAAGTAAAAATAGTGAGAAAAAAATGGTTTATAAAATATGCATTTATTTTTTTTATTGATTTTATTATTTTATTAACTTTTTGAAGAAAAAAAATAATGTTCTTTTACATTACATTTAGTTCTTTAAACTGTTGATTTTTCCAATGATTTGAAAAATTAGAAGGAATCCAATATCCAAGACATGGAAAGAAAAAATAGTTTATTAAGCTTATGACTTTAATTTATTTTTATTCCGTTTTTCTTTTTCTTTTATTACCTTTTGAAAAAATATTACTCATTTGCATTGCATTTAATTCATGAAACTGTTGATCTTTGCATGATGTCAAGGGAAATGAATACCAAAAACCAAAAGAAGTCTTTCTTTTTTCTTTTTTTTTGGTATTCGCTTATTTTCTAGGCGACGCAAACAGATATGGTGAAAATATGACAAGTAAAAATATTTTATTACACATATAACTATATATATAAATATTTTTTTCCTTTGATTTTATCATTTTATTTACTTTTGAAATAATAACATTCTTTTGCCTTACATTTAATTCTTGAAACTGTTGATTCTTCTAAGAATGTAAGGGGTTTTAGGGAATTTAAAACTTTTGCGTTCAGTGTTAATTTATTTTCTAAATGATACAAAAAGATTTTGAAGATATGGAAATTAAGAATAGTTTATTAAGCATATAAGTTAAGTTTTATATTCTCAAATTGTTGGTTTTCCGCATGACATATGAAAAAACGGATTATGGAAAGGAAGAAAAGTTTTATATTTTGCTTTATACACGAATATGAAATAAGTCTCGCACGAATGAATTGAAAAGTGGGTAAAATTACCAACAAAAAATTATTTCTCTTTTGATACATAGAAATTGAAATTAATGTTACCTATAACTGTATTTTCTCATTATTTATTATTTTAGTTAAGAAATATTTGTATATCATTTAACTACATGATTCTTTTGTTCTTTAAATGGCCATAGTATAATTGTAAGAATCCGAGTTTGTTTGCTTTACTTTATTTAGTACGTCATTTTTTTTTTCTTCACACTTTTAATAAAGACGTATTTTTCTATTTTCATTGGCAAGATATTTAGTTGAATTCTATACATCATTTAGATTATTATTAAATATTTTTAATATGAATTTTATATTCGATTAAAAATGTATTGCTGATAAAAAGTTTCATATTTAACCCAATCATTATTCATAATAAAATCTTTAATTATGTTTTTTTTTTAAATAAAAAATGGCATATACAGTTAGTAAAGTTCAAATAGAGCATGTAGCTATCTATATATTTAAGAAAAATGATTAAATGAAACTACAATTATGTACAATGTATGAAACATTCTAATTTATAAAAATTTAATTATTTATAAATGTTTTATTCGAGAACATTTACTGACAAAGGGTAAAGAATTTCTTCATATGTGAACGCACAATCAGCGTAATATTTTTGTAAGCGAAATATTTTGTTTTGCACTAGAATATGTTATATTTTGATACTAAATTCTAACAATCAAATGTCTAATAACAAAACTACTATTAAAAGATTGATTGAATATTTCTTTTAAAATTATTCCGCAAATGTATGGTGAGTAGGATAGATTAAAATTTTTCCTAAATGATCAAAATAAGAAGTGAATTTATAATTATTTTAAAATCAAAAATATGTGCTAAATAAGTCTCATTTTGTAAAATATTAAAAATACTAGTAACATATTTGATAGTAAAAATTTCGCTTTTCAAGAATTTAAGAATTTTAAAAGAAAAGTAAATACTTGGGGATTGCATACATTTTATTTTGCAATGCTAAAAGATTTCGATTCAACTTCGAAATAGTAGAATCATAATTAGTTTCTTACTCATGCATGTATGCTTAATTTCCAGAAACATTTTTACGATAAATCGATATGCTATGTAATAGTTAGTTAAAATAACTATAAAACTATTTATGTCGTTTTGTTTCAGATATAATCACACCATTTTTTATTTATGTAATATGTGTTACTTTACTGTTACCAAAACAGATTTGTTTCAGATATAATCACACCATTTTTAATTTATGTAATATGCGCTACTTTACTGTTACCAAAACAATGAAATAAATAATGAAACTTATAAAATACTAATTTCTCATATTATGAAGTTTCTGCATTTAATTGATTATTCTGATAAAATTTTAAGTATAATTTATTGGGGAAAGGTTATTATCAATGGGCAGGCTACTATAATGGGCCACATATTTTTTTTTCTTATTGTGAGTAAACGCACCAATTTGACTGTTTAGTGAACTTTATGAAGCTTAAAAATTTTTATCGTTGAATAGTTCACGCTCAAAAAAATTTTTTTTTCAAAAAAATATTAAATTTGTACTTTTTTTCTAATTTATCAATGAAAAAAAATGAAAAAAAAAATCTATGAATATGAGTGAGACGTTAATGGTGTTTTAATTGTTGCTTGTAATGATTAAAAATGCTTTTAATCAATGTTATTTAGCCACATTAGTAATAATTGTTTACTTTTTAATGACAGAATTCACGAGCAAATTACATACAGATTGCTAGTTGCCGTCATTGAAGCAATGTCAGTAGTTCAGTTAAAGGTGACCGGTTTTTGTTATTGGGCTGATGGTACTTATTTCTATTTTTCCCACATTTACTTAACTTTTTATAATTATAACGCCAATGATTGCTTAGCAAGGATGGTAATAATTACATAAACATGCGCAAAACTATAAAATTGCCAAATTTGACATCAAAATTAATTGCTGTAAAAAAGTGGTTCAAAGATAACAACCTTCTCGTATAAATGTAGTATTTTAAATATTAGGGTTCATAAATTTAAATATCCACAGAAATTTAATTAACACTTTTACCTCTGGATTTTAATCATTTTTGTAAATTGAAATTCGATTGCATCTGTAAAGTATTGACAATTAATCGTTTATAAATTTTCTACTGATTTTTTTTTTGGTTATATGCTTTATTAATTTGATTTGTCTTTGCGTGTTCTTAAATTTTATCTTTGTCTATACATTTTCATTAAAAAAAATGTTTCTTTTTTCGTTATTAATTGGTTTTACGTCTTGCCTCCAAGAATTTTGCTATTCAAGAATTGAAAAAATTCTGAAGTATTACAAACATGAGTAATACAAACCACATACAAACATCAAACACTGAGAAAAAAATTATGGTCAAAACTACAAGAATACGGAAAAATTTACCGCGTTTCTTGCTCTTCGAGAATACCGAAACACAAGGTAATTTTTTTGAAGCACTTTGGTACTATTTTTGGTAAAATTAACAAAAAAATATGATTTTAGAATAATTGATAAAATTTGCTTAAATGTTGCAAAATTTGAAAATTTTATCATGATACATTAGCATGGCAAAAGGTTAATAAAATAAAAGCCAGTTATTCCATTAAATTTACTTTTTAGCTTTGTACTTTTTATTAAATGGGTGGTAATAAGAACTATAATTTTAAAAACCAGAATATCCGGTAAACCGTTACTATATGAAAGGAAAAGTTACCAAATGAATAATTCTGGATATAAAAACCTAAATAAATAGTACATATTTAGGCTTTTATAACCAGAATTATGTTTGGTTTTTAAAACCAGAAATGCCATTACCATTTGGTATGGTATTTTTACCGGAATTTTTTCTCCGTGCACCACAAAAAGATTTCAGTTCTGATTCAATTATAATTTCAATTTATTCACTGTGCATTTGAGTTTTACTTACTGGTTTCGTGCTGGATACAGTCTCAGTCAAATTGGTTCATTGAATCATAATACGGTGAAAATTTACAACAATCTTATAAAGGTGTTAAATTGAACCATAGTATCGTGCCTTCAAGTTTAACGAAAATATAATTCAAATTTACACTATATATAGACTGATCAACAAATTTAGGTAATATCGATCACTTCAAAATTTCTAAGAGTACAATAAAAATTTTGGCATTAATAAATAAGTTTTTAGGGAAGAGGAATGCTTAGAAAGAGGCTTTAATCTATCCCATGGTATGACCTTAGTTTATGACCCTTGCAAGGAATTATATTTTAACTATTTTTAAAAAATATTTTCATTTGCTGTGCGAAAAAAATAATTCTGGTAACTGTATTCTGAGCTGTATGATTATGACATTTTTTGTAAAACCGAAAAATAAATAATTAATTCTGGTGCTGAAACCAAAATATACGTTATTAAAACCATTCGTTTGATAACTTTTCCGTTCATATATGGTAACGGTTTACCAGAAATTCTGGCTTCTAAAATGATTGTTCTTTTTACCACGCACTTAACAAAAAAACCAAAGCGAAAAACCGAATTTTTTATCGAACCAAAGAATTTAACCGAATGAATGGTTTTTATGCCATGCTCTAAGGTATCATAATGAAATTACCAAAATGTACCGCATTTACCAAATTTTAACACATATTATAAAACGATAATTTACTGCTAATTTTGCAAAAATCATTACCAAATTACTTCATTGAAAAATACGGAGCTTTTTGGTGTTCCCATACAGCCAGAAAAACGGTAAATTTAACCATATTCTGGTAGCTTTGAACAAACTTTTTTTCTCAGTGCAAGAGTGAATTTTTATTTTAGAGAATACAGACGCTTTCTCTCTCTTTTTTTAAATATATAGAAGCAACTTTTCCGCTACTTACTATTTATTAATGAATGTACTCGTAACAAAATTTCTTTTGAGCATTAAATATTAATATTTTTTTTTAAAAAAGTACATAATATAGGGGTTTAATTTTTTTTCCTACCATTTTTTTCAACGAAACATTTTTTCTGCAGTACTCAACTCCTTGTAGATCATTTTTAATGCAGTAATTATTATTCTTGAAATTAAATCTCTAGATTAATGTAAGTCACTTCAAATAATTGTCTGGGGCCTATTAAATATCCTAGGTAATATAGTGCAATCATCTTCACAAGTTTTGCGTTAATTATAAGAAAATGTCTGCATTTCTCTATAGAAAGATCTTCTTTAATCACAGTGCTTTTGTAGTTAAATTGCTCACTTAACACCCGTGCTAAATAATTATGGGTATTATCACGTCTGAAACTGATACATCACTCGCCATGTAAAAAAATAATCTTAATTTCTTGCAGTACCTTACCCCAGGAGCCTTATTTTCTAGGGTTTTTCTTTTTTCTTCTTCTTTTTTTTTTTAACTCTTTCAAACTCCAATCAATGGGGAGGGGGCTAAAAAATACTTTACATTAGCTCATATTAGTAATTCAAAAAGGGTATTAGTAGTTGATTTTTTATTATTCTTTCTTTACATTAATATTTGGGAGAAAAGGAAGTATTAGATTACTATTAATAATTCAGTATATTCAGAATTTTAATTTAAAATTACTATTAATGAATTAAAGCTGAGCCACTTTTATATATTTAAAGTGAACCTCGAATTATTAAATATTCAGTCAATAAATAACTATAAGTACGATAAGTCAATTTATAGCTGAAAAAGACTAAAAATAAACTTGCTTAGAAAAAAAAATTGTACTTTCTCTCCAACATTCTGTAATCAAGGTCATTAATCTGCACATTATCAAAATCTAACGAATTTCTATTGAGGAAGTTTGATTGCCAGCTAAAATTTTATGGCAGTCTAACCTTCTTCGAACTTCCTCGTTCAACCAAGGAGATCTAGATTTTTTTAACTTTTTCGATCCTCATTAATGATTAGTTTAGTTTCAATAATGTTTTTCTTCGTTTCTTGCTTGAATATTAATTTTCAACACCAAACGTGTATTTCTTTCTACTTCTTTTTTGACAAGAATTCTAATATGCAGAAGTAAAGAGCGGTAGTTACGGAGCATCTTAGCATATCGAGTGCATTGCATGCTTTTAAGTGTATATTAAGTAAATAGAGGGGTTTTTTTTCTTGGTGCTTGAAAAAATGCTGTCAATTTTAGATAATTTGCCTAAAGAAAAGGAAATATGAACTGAGTAATATTTCTAAAATACTTCAGTTGTTTTTATTTATTCATTTATTTAGTTATTAAAGCTGTTACAATTCGGTTATATTAAACTGCTGCCTACATTTCCATGGATTGCGTGTAATTTAATAAACATAAGCAGAACACAGCAGTACTTCTCAGAAGTAACGTATCCTCGGCATACAAAACAAAATTTATTTAAATGTCGCGTCAACTTTTTCAAATATGTTTAAAATACAACATAGTGTTCTGTAATCACCACTATTAACATATATTTTTTTAGAATTTTGTCAAAAATGAAGCATTAAAAATGTGCACTAAACATTTGCTGTAAATTAATGTATAAGCAAGGAGGAAGCATGCACACTATCTAATTCTAACAAATCTCTACTTTAGAAAGTTGACTGAAAACATTAAAACCTATTTGCTCACCGTAGGAAACAGACAGGAGGAGAAAATCGATTATAAGCAATACTTCATCAGCAATTAAATTAGTTCAGATGTTTTTCAATTAGGACTTCCTCTCTAAAGATCTGATAAAATGTATTGCGTTTTATTTCATCCTCTGATCGGAGGCGCTTACACACCACAGTAAAAAGAAACATTTTTCTTACAATGTGTATCAGATTTAAAATAATTATATTTCAAATATTTTTAATAAGATTTAAAAATTAAACAGCTTCTTCAAATTAGTATTGGATGAATAACTTCTGCATGGATGAAATGCTTTTAACTTAGCAAACACGTTTTAATTAAGCAATTTTTATCTATTATTATTTTTATACAAAGAACAGCAGAGCTTCATGAAAGTGGTATTAATTTTTTAAATACTTGAATTTGTTTGATTTAATATATTTTTTGTATAATTGAAATATTTTTAAAATTTGAATTTTGTTTTAATGAAACAATTGTTTATCATTATCATCATCATCATCATTGTTATAAGGAAAAAGAATCAACGAATTTAAAATAGTATTAACCTTTTTTTAGTACTTCACTCACTGTAAAAAATTTTGGATCGTCGTTATCGTCGCTTTAAATGTAGTTCAAATTTCCTGCATTCTTAACATGGTGCTTGGTGCATGGTGCATTCTTAACATGTAGTGGTTCAATTTTAACACTTCGTTAAAGTTGCACTAAACTTGCACCCGCATTTGCGAATGTGATTTAAAATACCAATATTATGGTTTAACGGGGAAATTTCCTGATGAGAGCAGCGAAAAAAATAATTTTTTTTCTTCATATTTATGTGCGACATCAAAAGTAAAAAAATAATTCAAAAATTTATTCAAACCTCTTCACAAGTATCGATCACTAATATAAAACCAAAACATCAGGAATGTGGCCTTTTATTGAAGAAATTAGTTACGAATTATTTTTACTGAATAATTATTAAGCTATCGTAAATTTTTCCAACAAGCATATAGCAATTTTTAAACAAAATACTCTAGGTATTTCATGTTTCACCGTTTTTAAATATATAAATATATTTAATGTACTTCTACTATAATTAGGGTAAAATTAAAATTATATTTTAATAATTTTTGTCGACGTTTAGTTTTCATTTCTCATTAAATTAATTGTTTATTTTTAGATCGACTTTTCGGAGTAAAATGTTTTTTTTAGTGTCATGAATTAATTTCCAGGGTCGTAAGATTTGCATTTTTTTCTAATCACAAACGAACTTATTACTTTCTTTTTGTCAAAGCAATTAAGGATTTATAAGATTTCAAAGTAAAATGTACTTCATCTACAAACTTATTTTCTTAAGGAAATTTCATGCGAATAAATTAATTTTCGTCAATCCGTTGTAAATATGTTGCTGCTTACTTTTATTAAAACTGCAAATTCTCATTTAAAAGAAGTTCAGTCTGTTGCATACAAATCAAATTATTGGTTGAACTTTTTCAGTGCACTATCAGATAAACTGTTTTTCCACCCGAAAATATTAATTTTGGTTATGAGATTCTGAAGAACATGCCGTACGCATATGCGCTATCGCATATAATAACAGGAAGGTTTCCACGGTAAGTATATTAAGTAATTATACGAAGAAAAAAAATTTTTTTTCAGCATGGGTAATTCACGTGAAGCAGTAAGGTTCTTGACACTCAAAGGCTTAGGTCAAAAAAACCCGTGCATTCTGCAAGCATTTAATTTTTTGAAAAAAGTAAAATTAGTTTATGTTTAGTTAGTCTGATCAGCTATAATTTGAAAATTGACATTTTCTCAATATTTTTCTTGTACCATAATTATTCAACCTCATTATCAGCTTGCGAAATAAATTCTTCAAGTATATCTACCAATATATTGAAACATGCTTTCTTTTTACAGAAGACTCTATGTCTCCTCTACCAGATGTCATTGAAGTGGCCGAAGCTGACAATGAAAACAGAGATGGTTCATCTGCAAGTCACAGTGGTCACATGCCACGATCTAATGGCATTCGTTCATCGGCAACCGATGACGAATCTACGGACAAAGAATCGAGCAAAGGACTCGGTGGCTCTTATAAAAAGAAAAAATCGTCTAATTCGGACAGTAAAGCTGGAAAACCAAGAAGAGCTCGAACAGCTTTTACTTACGAGCAATTAGTAGCTCTTGAGAACAAATTCAAAACCACACGGTACTTATCAGTATGTGAGCGTTTGAACTTGGCACTATCCTTACGATTAACTGAAACACAAGTCAAGATTTGGTTCCAGAACCGAAGAACAAAGTGGAAAAAACAAAATCCGGGAATGGATGCAAACAGTCCTACTTTGCCTCCATCTCAAGTCTCCAGCCTTCCCAATTCTTATGCTGCATCTCCGTCATATGCAGCAGGATTGCTTTTTGGCAACCAATTGCCTTACCTTCCGGCTACTAGCACGTTACCGTATCCGGTGATTTCTCCTGCACAACATTTTGGACATACATCCATGCATCCTTACCTAACGCATCTAAGTCATTCGTAACGCAAATAACGCGAGTTGTTATGAGTTGAGCAAAATTTAAATAACAAAAACGCTTCAATGTAAAACTATTTTGAAAACTTGGAAGTTTAATTTTATCTATTTTGTGGCAAAGCGAGAACAATTTTTATGTGCCAATTATTTGTTGAATTCTGTCTGCTCTATGTTGACTTTGAATTGTGCGAAATTAAGTATATTTTAAGACAGCTTAGCGTTACTTAGTGCTTAAAATATAAGTTTTTAAAAACTTTCTAAAATTTATTTCAAAACTTTCCGGTTGCAAATATCTCAAAGAACTGCTTTTCTATCTAGTAGACTTTCATATTTATAGTTACCTTCTTGATCTTAATAGACTGGTAATAACTACAAAGAAATGTTTTGTTGATTCAAGTTTGAGTACAAAAGAGAATAATTATAATTAATTTATGAGTTCTATGGTTAATGTTCTCTTAATCTAAAATCCCAAGGCGTCAAAATTAATTGACTTTAAATAAGCAGTTAATGAACAATTTCAAACTTGTTGAAATTGATATCAAAACTTTTAGGTTACAAATGTCCCAATGAACTGCTTATTTATGTACTAGGCTATACCATTTCTATAACTATCTCGTGATCTTTAAAGCTCGGGTATAGCTTCAAAATAAAAGTATAAATAAAATAAAATACTAGAGATAAATATTCGAGACTGAGGGCTAAAAATAATCATTGTTAATTATCAGTACTGGGGTTTATACTTTCTCGATTTAAGATTACAATACGTTTAAATTAATTGATTTTGATTAACCTATGGAAAAATTAATTTCGAAACTTGTCATTTAAAAATGCCTAACAGTGATCGAACATACACTAAAAAGTAAAAAATGATAGAAATTCATTTTATTTGTTTTCAATTTAACAATTCATTCATAGCTAATGCCAGAGAGATCAGGGAGGTTACCGCTCTAGTCATCCAGCCAATAAAGGAGCACCTAATTCGACGAAATTAAACGACACTAAAACTAATACTTTTATGATTTATGAATTTATAACGGAAAAATATATTTTTCGAAACAAAGTTGATAAGGAAGTTCCAGGGCGTTGAAATTTTAAAGGGAAAAAAAAATAAATTCGAGAAAAAAAAAATTACGAAAATTAAGTTGGGAATAATGATTTTTATTCAGTAGAATAACTTCAGCTAATATTTTTGGGAAGAAATGAACTTTAAATATTAATTTCAATTTTTAAAAACATATATTTTTCTACCTTTTTTTCTTCTTTTTTTTTGAACAAGATTTGTTTTAAATAAGAACCCTCTAGCAGTTGAATTTCTCTTTTCAAGGGCATCTAATGGAAAGTAGTTTTGACCAGGCCTCTACCGCCCTTGTTCGCCACCTGCTTTAACCGTACATTACTATTATCAAGTTTATATATTTAAATTTAAAACACTTACGGACAACAATTTCTGTAACTAACTAAAACTTATACGGAAATTTCACGACTTTTAATCCCCTTTCATTGAGAAAGTAGAGATTTTTTGAAAAAATTTATATTTTTCTGAATTCCAAAATGTTGACTTCTAGATATTACTTCTATAGCATCATTTTATGGAGTTGAAAAATATAAATTTTAAACATAATTGCTGCTGCTGTCTTAAAATACACTCATGAATTAAAAAATGTACAAAATATATATAACTTTTTTTGATATTTCGAATATATATTGTGCAATACATACGTATCATCTTCCTTATATTTTAATTATGCCTTTTTAAGGAATATAATTTCTAAAATTTTATTTTCATAATTTGAATATTGTATCCTTAAAACCCATTATATGGAAATGGGGATAATATTCGCGTGGGAAAATGTCATGATATTCTTGCTTTCCTAAAACACAGTTTTAATCGATGATACCTCATCAATGTATAAATTATAACTGCAAGAGTTTACAGAAGAACTAAAAGAATTATTTGGCAATCAATATTCAATTCACACTTTATGACGTATTATGCCTTAAAATGTGGATATAAAGGAAAACAAAACATATTCGGCTAAAGTGTAGTTCCTTAAATTATTTTCTACTTTATGAACTTCAAGCGAACGAAACATCAGATGATAAAGTTCCCAACGACAAAAAACATTGTAAGTCGATATATCAAAATATCGATTGATTTGTAAATTGAACATTTTACGAGAAAATTTCTGTGACTTCGAGCTTATTCGTGAAACACTGTCTATGCAGTAGATTTTAAATTTCGTCTACGCAGTTGAGATTCAAGTGAAGGAAGAGACAAAACAACATTTAAGTTGTTATAATGTGAAATGAACTTGAAAGTGATCAATTAAAGTTTTTGTATAAATCAGAATGAGTATTAAAATAAGTATTCACAATTTTATGTTATGTTTTATAATTGTTTCATTAATACAAGATACATATTAGAAAAAATATCCACGTATTTACAGTGTCAAATTTTTTTCTCTCCTGTTTTCTTTTCCAAGATCCTTAAAAAATGACAGCAAAAGAATTCTACAAAGTAATTTATTCTGCTTTATTTCTGATAAATTTTGCAGGTTAATGGTAAAAAAAGGAACACTTCTGTACCTCAGAAAGTCCAGGGTCCAGCATGGATTGTATTGCCACCCGATTAGAAATTTCTCGGTAAAAATCGTTAAGAAGAAAATTATTTAATTTTTATTTTACCAAAACTGTCAAATAACTTTTAAAAAAATGATATATAAACTGTTAAATGTGAAAAGAAACGTTCATTGATTGTTTCTACTTAATACGGTTTAACAATTCACGCCAACTAGGCCCACCTTATCGAGCAATTTAGTTCTGTGCAGCTGGGTACACACGATGGCTGAGAGGGCTAATCGGCCAATCTCATGATCAGCTGAACAGAGGTATGAATCCCAGCGTTGAAACTACAATATTTCTTACATTTCTTCAATACATGACGAGTTTCCAGTGTCTTGCTCTCCCCAGTTTGTGAGCCTCCACTATTAGAATACGAAACCATCATTCACGTATAAAAGTCGTTACATTTACAGAGCTCCGATGTGCGTTTAAGTTCTATTCATATGGTTTAGAAACTATGCAAATTGTAAATGGTTACAAAACTGTATAGTTCTGTATTCACGATTTTTTAACCGTACCAGTTGAAAACGGATTCAAAACCGTAAATGTGAGAAACGTTTCAAACTATAAACTTTATGGTTTATCGGATAGGCAGATTGCTGCTGGTTATTTGACTATAATTTCGGAATGAAAATTCTAACAGTGCAGAGGAAGAAGCGTAAGAAACCTTTCATAGCATATACATGTACATAAGTAATTAAAAATTTAAAGTATAGAAAAAGTGAATTCAAATAAACCAAAAATAAACTAAGATATTTCAAATTCTGAAGAAAAAAATTTAAAAATACCAAAATTCAAACGAATTATGGCAAGATTATTTAGGATTACGCTGTAGGGAAGTTATAATACATTTGTTTGCATTATGATATTTGAAAATATTTTTTAAGCATTTAAAACTTCATGGTTTATTCTGAACCTACTTTTCTAAAAAATTTAAATTTTGTATTACCTATGAGGGTGAACCAGAATATGCAGTGAAATGTTCCTTCCGCTGTATGCCGTCATTGAGTCAACTCAAATAGGCTGATTAATTTGTGCAGCCGATGTTTTAAGTGACGAAATCAGACATATAAGCATACTCTATCGAAAATACATACCTTTCTTACGGATTTGAATTCTTGACTCCTTAACTGTAGTCTGTTCAAGTGTAGACGTGGTTTATAATGAAATATTACAAGTTTCGCAAAATTTGAAAGCGAATTAATCTATATTTCCAGAATTTACTCATAATTTAACATTTTGAAACAACAGCTTAAAGTAACACCTATCTGAATATAATGATTTGATTTAAAATGCAATTGACGTAAACCACAATCATTAGAGCTATTTCTGATCGAAATTTACACACAATTGAATTTAAAACCAATTTACATAAGGCTTTTAATTTCTTTTGTTAGTATTTAAAAAATATATTCTATACGAGCTACGTGCATTGCAATACAACAAAAAAAGTACGCAGCATAAAATATTGTATTATTATTCTACTAAATGAGCAGTAAAAAGTATGTTTCAAAGATTAAAAAAAAAGTTCAAAATCAAATTAATTTCATCTAATGCTTAAAAGAAATCTTATTTTTCAGATAAATTAAATCCCAAAAATATTGTTAAGCACTCTAATATATTATTACTGGATAATAAAAGCAATAGTTAAGCTACGCTGTTAAAAATTTTGAAACGTATTGAAGTATATTATCGTTCAAACTATCTGTAACGTTAATATCATGCCATGTTGAACGATGTTAGATTTTTCAAACTTAAATTACTTGATACTGTGGTTTAACTTGAAAGGAAACATAGTTGAATTCAGCACCTTATTAAAGTTAAGGAAAATTTGCATCGCTCTTAAAATTTAATGTACCCGTATTATAGTTCAGTGTTGAAAATTTTTGTGAAAGTATACCTTAAAGGAACTTACTTCCACAATATTTTTTTACTTGATTCTTTTTCTTATATGAAATTTCCAGATCCTTTAGACTCCATGTTATTAAAAATAGAAAGTAATAATGATTAAATTCTATTATGATAGAAAATTAAGTTTTAAGTCATTAAGAAATGACACTAAAGGCTGCATATGTTTAAATTATTTTCTATTTGATGAAGAAAAGCTATTTAGATTAGGACTGTTTGACAATTTCATGAAAGAAAAAAAGAGAGAGAGAGCTACTATGATGAAAACTTGACGTTGTAACGATTGTGGCAGCGAATATTATCCGTCCTCCGTAAAAAGAGTACGTCCGTCCTTACGTACGAGTTTATTTGCAAGATCGTAGGAGTCCATTTCCTAAATTACGGATTACGTAGAAACATGTTTAAAAGTGTATATGGTAGGAAAATAAAAAGATGAAAAACAATTTATTCAACTATGAAGCGTTTCATAGTAAACAGGGAAATGCCTATCAGTCATATTAGATTATAGATTTCCGGCGTGGGCACTATCACTTCCAAAAATGGTGATGAATGCTTCTAGGGGGGCCCTCGTAACACTTTTGGACATTTAAAGGAGGTGTTTAGGAATTTTAGAAAGTCGTTAGAAAACTGCAGATAAAATTAGCATTGAATATTCAGTAAAATGCTTGACACTTTTGGTTTGGTATAGAGGAATTATTTGCCTTTTTAACTCGGCGTGTAATATTTGTTACGGCACCATTATCTACAAATTTAAAACTTGTGTATCCATGCGACTTTCTTTATACTCACCCAGAAAGCCCATACATATTCTTTCACTTAATTTAGCATTAAGAACTTCATAACATTTTAATTTATCTTACTTTAAACTCGTTTTATAAAGAAGTTTTGAGTTCATTTTATAGTTAATTATTTGTTATGTATTTGTAAGTTATCTCCAGTGTTTAATACTGTAAAAGGGTATTCTCAATACAAAATTAACTTTGGATAACCAATTATTAACTTATGAAGTATAATTCTCTGATTTGATTTCGAAATATATTTTGCTTAATATTATCTGTACTAGAACTTCGACTTGATAACATTCATAAAAGACATCGCTTATTGCGCATATTTTATAATATGAAAGAAAAATAATATTTAATTAAAAATTTATTTTTAAGCAAACACTTATTTTTGAGCAAAATGCTCTATAAAAAAAACTAAATTCATCGAAATTAGTAGAAACATTTTTTTACACTATTTATAAAATCGTTGTTCATTAGACACTTTTTCAATGATTTCAAAGCGTGGTTAGGTAATTGCATGAGAAAAATATCAAAGAGATTAAAATGGGAAAAAATATTTATGAACTATTTATTTAGTATTAGTTTTTTTTTTTTTTTTTTTTTTTTTTTTGTCTTGTACTGTAATATACTATTACAGTTTTGTGTCATTAACTTTATTTTTAAATTTTAGACATAAAAAAATTTGTCCATTTTAAATAATAAAAGACGTAAAAATATAATGCAATAATAAAAATAAATTCAATTGCTCTGATAAATTCAAACTTTAACTATAGTCTGCCTCTTAACTGTAGTCAGCCAATTAAATTTATCTATTTTCATCCGCATTGTATAAAAATATTTGGTAATTGTTGAAAGTGTTTTTAAGAAAAAGACATTTTCTTAATAACCTTAAAGAACAAATCTTAGATATCTGTACTTTTTCTTTCTTTTTATCTTTTACAATCCAACAATTGCTCATTATATCACACAACAATAATGTATGCATTTTTCGCTCTTTTTATCTTTGTTAATCTAACAATTATCCATTATATCACACAACAATAAATCAAAAATATTTTTTGTGCAATTTGCTGCTTATAGCAAGTAGATATCTTTTTATTTCAATGTATGTTTTTAATCATGTTTTTGAAAATGAAATTTTCGCAAACAGTTGTCCATTCATAAAAATATCCCTTTATTTAATTGAAATAATAAAATGGAATATTACATTAAAATTTTGAAAAAACAGTTTCAATATAAATACACAAATGAAATTAGAGTTCTTTAATTACGTTCTTCTTGATGGATGAATAATAAATTTCAAATAATTATCAACCAACTAAATTGCACCCACAGATTTTAATTCCGCTCTATATCAGTAATCCTTATTTTATTTACACCGTAACTTTAAATTCTTTTCTATGCTAATAATCTACGCAGCATCGTCTAAAAATAATCAGACTTAAACTCCCGAAACGCAAACCTCTAATTATCCTTAAATGCCAGTAAGGGTATTTTTTCATTTTATATTCAAGACGGCTGATCTACTAAAGTAGCAGTAGCGGTTACAGATGCTCTGGGTGTGGTCTTATACCATCAAGGGAGGTGGTAAAGACGTTAGAATGAGATAGGAGGATATAGAAAGAGAATCTTAAAAAATTGCTGATAATTTCCGTTGCTAAGAACGCCATCTTACCCCACCATTCCCTTTTCAAACGCCTCAGAAAAATGAAGCGCCCCAATTGGCCAAAAAGCGCTACCCCTCCCCTATACCTTATCAAGTTGCCTCATCGCATCTTGGGGAAAAGGAAGCTTCGGATTACATGCGCCCATTTGTCAAGCCTCACACATTCCTCTGACAAGGATTGCTAAATGAGCAAGCGCGCTCTGCTCTCCTTCCCTTCTAAGCTTTTCATTAAAGAAAAGAACCTCTTTTCGCTAAAAGAAAAAAATACATACACATATACGCTGAGTTAAAGGAAAAAAGAAGCCACGGCTTACGGTTATTCGTGAACGATCCCCTGCTCCACTCTGTAACTATTACGCCAGCGTCTGATTATTTTCTTGGAATGCTTTTATTTTTTTTTTCCTTTGCTTTTAGTGGGAGAAAGAGCAACGTTAAAGAGAACTTATGTAAGTAGGGATTTGCCATGAGAATAGGAATGAGAAATAAGTTTGTCTAATTATATTTTTATTCGAGTAATTAATAGCCGATTAAGCATCTGATAATTAATGAGAAATAATTATCTTGTGGCTTGAACCATTGATCAATCAACACGTTTTTAGCCTCATTTTCTTCTCAAACCAATTTTTTTAAATTACAAAGATACATAGATCAAATATCTTTTATTTTACTGACTTACTTTTTTATCTTGAACAATGGAGTGTAGGGGGAGAAAGGGCAACTTATGAAAATAGAACTTGGAGAGAATGAGAAATAAGGTTGTTTAATTGCTTTATAAGAGTAATTAATAGCAGATTAAGCATTTGATAATTAATGAGAAATAATTTTCCTGTGGCTTGAACTATTGATCATTCAACCCGTTTTTGAACAGTTTTCAGTTTCACATACAGACCAAATGGACTTTTATTTTATAAATTATATTATATATTTATAGACATAAACATATTTTATTACGGACATGTTTAAGACATATTTTATTACATAATTTTTACCATAAACCTTGGAATACAGCGGGAAAAAGAGAAATATTAAAGAAAATATACGTAAATAGGACTTTTTCAAGAAAGTAGGAATGAAAAATAATGTAGTTTTAATTATATTGTTTTAGGAATCTAATTAACTATCTTATAATTAATGAGAAATAATTATCCTTGGTTTAATATGCAGGTCAATTATTCAGGTTTTGAAGGATTTTCAGTTATATTTCTTTCCAAAAATAAAATTTTTATGAATTGCAAACAGGTGAAGACTAAATGGTTATTATTTTATTTACGTATTTTTGTCATGAACTGTAAAAAGGAGAAAGAAAATCGTTAAGGAAAACTTTTGTAAATAGGAATATGTCACGAGAAAGAAGCTCGTCGAATTAAATTTTTGTTCCAGTAATTAATGGCTGATTAAGCTTTTAATAAATAATGAGATGCAATTTTCCTGGGGATTCAATCATTGATTTGTCAATCTGTTATCAAACAGTTTTTAATTTATTTTCACCTCGAACAATGTTTTTTTAAATGCAAGCATATGAAAACAAGCTTTTTCTTTTATTTGCATAACTTTTACCGTGGATCTATTAGAATAGAATCGAATGACTTTTCTTAATGAAAATAATGCGAAGACGTATTTTGTTGAAGACTTAGTGATTATTGTATGGATTTTCCAAAAGAAGAAGGGAACATTTCTTCTACGAACTTTTTGCCTAACATATTGCCTCATGAAAGAGAAGAAATTTATTTAGAACACTAGCTTAATTTATAATTATCTTGAAATTGAAACATTGTTAGAATGGCGTGATTCTGCTTTACTTCTTTAAATCATCCCTTTGTAAGCCTTTGTAAGCATAAATTATTTTATCAAAAAATAGCAAATAAATAAATAAAGAACTAAAAAAAAATCAATAATTTTACTGAAAAAATAATAACTAAAGCTAACATTAAAATTTATACATGAAGCGTAACCCTTTTCGCAAACATATACTTCAGGATAATATTCATTTGATCAATTTTTGACTGGAAAAACAGAACAAGGAAATAAATAAAAAAGGAAAAAAATTAAAAAGGAAAAAATTAAAATGAGACGAGGAAAAATATTATAAAAATTATTTAAAATTTAGAAACAAATTAAATATTTAAAAAAAAAGTTGAAAACTAATTAAAGCTAGATAATTTAACAACGAATAAATGTAATTTCGTCATCAGCTCACACGATTATATCCTTAAAAATAGTGCTTTCTAATATTGTATAAATTTAGAAAAAGAAAATATATCAATACAATAGTATGAGAAGCACCAAGAGAGGAAGTGAGAGAGAAGCGAAAATAAAACATTATCAAGCAAAAATCTCAAAAGTTCAAGAAAAATACAAATTAAAACACAAATAGAAACATAAAAGGCGAGAAGTGAGAACGGACGTCATGTACTTACGAACATCTCTCAAAAATAATAAAAAAATAGTTTCAAGTTGCCAGATAAAAAAATTTGAAATTGAAGCATAAATACGAAGGTACTGGTATTTATTTTTATGGCATGTTCTTACTTAAGTACTAAACCGGATTGTCTGTTTCCTTGCATTGGCTCGAAAACTGTATCTGCTCAAGATAATTATATATGATACTAGATAATATACTATATAATACTGGATAATATACAGTATAATATATTATTACCTTATCCAGTATAGTTATAATCTTAATTATAGTTATATTACTTAATTCGATATTAAGTAATATACATTATTATCTAGTTCAAAAATAATCTCAAATTCTCATTTATATATATATATATATATATATATATATATATATATATATATATATATATATATATATATATATATATATATATATATATATATATATATATATATATATATATATATATATATATATATATATATATATATATATATATATATATATATATATATATATATATATATATATATATATATATATATATATATATATATATATATATATATATATATATATATATATATATATATATATATATATATGTATATATATATATACAGAGAGAGAGCGAGAAAACATGGAAAAAATTGCAGAATAATGAAAAAAGAGAAAAAGAAAATAATTTTAAAAAAAATTAATAAAATCCGAAAAAAATATAGTCTCTTCATAAGCTCACACGATTATATCCACAGAAAGGAGTGCTTTCTAATATTGTATTGCCAAAGCAAAATATATCAATACAATAGTGTGAGGGGCACTCAAAAAAAATTTTGGAAAAAAAAGTAGAATAGAACACATTAAATAATAAATATCACGTAAAAATTAGAGGGGAAAAATTGTAAAGAAAAAAATAGAATAAAACATAAAATGAAATCTATAAAACGAGTATTGAATTCAAAATAAGTTACATGAGCGGGAAAGTTTTCAAAAATGATTTAAAATAATTTCGTAATAAGATTGCCATGTGACAAAACATGAAAACAGAAGAGCAAATTGAGGTAAAAGCGTAAATGGAGGGATTTCGTTTTAAAGCGAGTTTGATTTGTTAGTTACCAAGGATGAACCTGAAAAAGGATGTGCGCAACGCAATATTATACAGCATAATTTAAACAAGTTTACAATTAATGAAAGTGATATTTAATTATACAATATTAATGATTTTAGAATTAATGATTAATGATTTAGATTGAATTTTATTTTTAAAAGTAGATTGTATATCATTTTAAATCTATGATTCCTACTTTATATTTTATTGTAATAGTACATTTACTAACTCTTATGTGCACCTCACTTTATTATAGTTAGAAATTTAAGTGCTGCAGAATGCAAAAAAATTGTGGGAGCTTCTTGACACCAAGTGGTGTAATAGAACATTCTTAGTGTAGTGGAGTTCGACTTAGGTATAATGCAGTTGTTACCATTTTTGGTGTTAAGAGACATAAAATTTGTTTACAGTGTATAAAAAGAGCAAAATATCTTATACAATACTGAAGAAGCAAGACATACATTTCTTTTTCTAAAAACTGTATATAAACGTCCAAACACATTACCTCTTTTATACACTGATGAAGGTTTTCATTAAAGAACTGAAATGATAGCATGTCTGTTTATGAAGTATTGCTATCGCTTTTTCTATTTATTTAGTTGTATATCTAAACTTATACGTAAAATCAAACACTTCAGAATTGCATTCAATCATTTCATATATACATCTTATTATTTATTACTGCGTAAACATTCTGTATCTTTCAAAAAGTTGATTCCTAATGTATAATATATATTGCAGGTTTGAGTGAATGGCTTTCTTTTAAAAGTTAATTGTCATACTTTTAAGCGCTAAGCAATTTTGACAATTTTTCCTTCGAAATATTTTTGAACCATTAAATAGTCGAAAGCTGATTCCGTGCATCTTACCCTCCATATTTTAGTAATAAAGCCTTTTAAACCTGAGAAAAAGGGTCTTTCACATAACTATGAGCTTCAACTTTTTTTCCTTCATGAAAAACTAATTGTAATGCAAAAACGTTTGGATTAATCATTTTTTCATTTTAAGCGCTCCGGTTAATACCATGGAAATTCAAGCATAGTAAAGAAAATCTTTTATTTTTCTCCTGCTCATCAAATTTTTTTTCTCTTTTTTAAAAAAAAAACTATTTAAAATAAACATAAGAAAGCGGCTTTCACCCATCCCTCCTTTTCTAACACCCACGCATCCCAGGGTCTCCCTATTGTCTCATTGTCATTCTCAGCTGGGTGCCGTATGCCGGAGCCACCATTTAAAAATTCTATTCTATTGTAGAAAGGCGTAGTTTTTATTTGACGCTTGTAGGAGTACTATAGGAGAATAGAGTTGGGTGCTACGCTTGGATGCCCGACTGGTGTCGTGGGACATCATTTGGACAGTGACCGCAGCAGGGAAGGTGACAAATGGTGGCGATTATCGTAAACGGCGTTGTCCCCAGAGAAGCATGCCACCCGAGTTCGTAATTGGACAGATGCCCCCTACAATTACTTGTAATGAAGCCTTGACTCTGATTCTCCCTGCAATTTGGGGCTGACGCTATTTCTCTTACTCCATTGTTCCTTTCCAACAAGTGCTGCATGGGGGATGTCCCATTCCATAGGTGAGATAGAAAAACCACCTCCCTATGGAAAGATTTTCTCTTTTCAGGTTTTCTCATCCGTGCAATGTCCGCATATTTTACGTGCGTTATTTATTCTTAAAAAGCTCGATTTCCGATATATCACCAGTAGAAAGCTCCGGGAAATATTTGCCACCGTTTCGTCAATTACTAAGTATTATTCGAAAATATCCTACTAAAAGTTAGTTACTGTTCTTGCGTTGGTAATTTTGCGGTAATTTAAATAATATCGAATTAAAAATTAACTATTACTCGTGTTTAATAATTTTGTATTAAATTAAATAAAAACACGGAGCAAATTCTTTCTTTTGATTTTTAATTTTTTATTGTATCCGTAGAGAGGATATTTTACGGCAGTAATTTATGTTTAGAATGTTCAATATCTGATATAGCGGCAATAGAAAACTGTCCACATCTTTTGCTTTCGTTATTTATATTTAAAGCTCATGTTTTTTAATACATCGCCAGTAGAAAAAGCTGGGAAATTTTTGCCATTGGTTTGTTTACCACTAAATTAATGAAACATCGAAATAATTATCGCATATTATTTGAGTTTAGTAATTTTTTTTTAAAATTTAAATGAAAACAAATTTGATAACATATGATAAATAATATGTTTTTAAAGATAATATGACTATTTTCACTTGCATATTAATCCCACGTTTGATACAAATAGTCAAAATTTATTGATGTATAAAAGTAAAATATATAATTAAGAAATATAAAATTTAATGACTGTAAATGCCTACGGGAAAAAAAATTCAGAAATCCGTCAAGAAACTTTGAGAAAATATAGTGTAACGCTTGTTAAACATGTTATGTAGATATATTATACACTCATTTACAGTTTCTGACTTCTCGGGCGAAATGAACCTCGGATCAAGAACTTGCTTGGACAGTAACTTTAGCAGCTAGATTAGGCTGATACACACTTCACGTCGCATAAAGACGTGGTTATTCTTCTCCTTCTCTTCTCATTGGCACGACGGCCCACGACCTTCTCAACAAGCCTATGCCAAGACATTCTTCCCTTAGCCAAGGTTCTCCAGTTTATTATCTTTAAAACTTGTAGGTCCTTTTCAAGGCAGTCTAAAAATCTTAGGTTTGGCAGTCCTCTTTTTCTTGTACCTGTTGGCCTGTCACTGAAAACTTTCTTGGTTGTCCTGCTACCCTCCATTCTTATAATGTGGCCTGCCCATTTAATCCTTTGAATTTTGATGAATTTAATGACATCAGGTTCTTTATATGCTTTGTAAAGTTTCGTGTTTGATCCTCTAAACCAGGTACCGTTTTTACTTATTCCACCAAAAATGCTTCGTAGTATTTTTCTCTCAAATCTAGCTATCATATTTTCATCTCCACAGGTCATTGTCCAGGTCTCACATGCGTATGTAAGAACTGATCGTATAAGACAATTATAGAGTAACACTTTTGTTTTTCTTTTTATTAGGTTTGACTTAAGATATTTTCTTAGACCATAAAAACACTTATTGGCCATCGTGATCCTCGTGTGTATTTCTTGTGTAGTGTCGTTTTTGTTGCTAATCTTAGACCCCTAATAGGTGAAGCTATCAACGGCTTCGAATTTGTATGTCCAATTTCAAACTGTGTTTCTTCATAGCCAGCTTTTGTGCAGGGATAAAGACGTGGTACTAAGCAAGAAAATACAACTTGACTGACAAGAAACTTTTCCTGAATGAACTTGTGTTTCACAAGAATCTATTGGAAACTGAGTTGCTGAAAATAATGCGTGAAGTTACGAAGTTTTTTAACAACGTCATTTTAATTGTCAAAATCCAAAGTTTGATATAAATCTAAATTGTAACACTTTAAAAAATATGAATCTTACTTAAATTGTTATCCAAATGGTTGATTTTAGTTGCTGCTATAAAAAACGTTTAAAGGATCAATTCTTGAAAAAAAAATCCTCAGAAGCCAAAACAGTATTACAAAAACACTTTATTTCATTAGAAATGAAAAAAAAAAACTAATAAACCATAGCGCGATGAAAAAAATTAGATATTTTAGCTTATAAATAACTTTTTATTAAACTTTTTTCACAAAGCAACAGTGTGAAACTAAGTACGAAAAAAGAAGCAACATAAACATGATTATTCCCATCATCCACAGTCACTCAAATCATTCTGACAAACGGGCTCCATATTTTTTTTTGTTCACTTTATCAATTCATCTCACCCTACCACCCATTCCGTTCTCCGAATTTTACCCGATAGTAACAAGACATTGGCGACAAATCTCATAAGGAAAGATTTGAAAGAGAACTATATCATGTGTTGTGGCATAATTAACTCCTTACGAGTAGAAATTCCCTCTTTATAATAGCTTTTCTTAATAGCATAGCCATTTTTTTACCCCTTCACCGCAGAGACAAGCGTGTTAATGAAACACGGGAAATAATGTCACTGTTTTGTCATTGCGGTTTTGCACGGTTGTCTATAGAGCAATTGAAAATCTGGCTTCCTAGGGTTTCCAAATCAGGACCAGATGATAGGACATATCAGTTCCTACAATCTATTAAACATCTTTTATATCTTTTTCAAGAAACTGGACCTACCGCATTGCCCAAAGATGGAAATTAAGATTGTAGTTAAAAGATGTACTTAAACTTGAAGTCGCTTAAACTTTTACCATAATGTGCATTTTCGTAATTATTATTTTGTTTTTGCTTTTAGTTTATTTATTTGCTCAAATACAATCTTTCAATTAAGTCTTTTGGCGAAAATTTGTTCTATATACTCTTAAGTGCTATTAGGAACAAAAATTTTTTTTGAAAAATACGGGAAGGTTTAAAAAAAAATATCAAATAAAAAGTACACGCGTGCACTGAACGTATTTATACTTTTTGATTACGTTGATGCTTCGATATCTCCTAACTTCATTATTTTATTTTATAAATCAATATTTTTTTTATATTTTAGAAATGAATAATATAAAAGCACCAAAAAAAAAACGTGACTGATTTTTTTAATGTTCTTTTATTCTACTGTATTAGTATATATTCTTCTGTTTTAGAATATAATTATCTTATATCATACCATCAATGCAGAAAAGGGGGATATTTTAACCACTCAATAGCTTATACGCTATTTTCTTCAGTCTCATGAGATGAAACTATCTTAAATAGGAAGAAAAAAAAAGCTAGTTATCATAAAATGCTTTTACATACAAAGCTTAAAAGAAATTTAAATAATAAAAATGAAGGTATCTTGCAAAAACTACTTCTTCTTTTAAAAATCGTTAATTCTTAAAAGGTATTTATTTTTTTAAAAAAATATAGTACGTTAAACTGATGCTATTTAATCCAATTTCAACAACACTTTTTTCGTAACTGACGAGAAGTATTTTCACTTTTTAAATACAATATAATGTAACATTTTAATTTGAGAAGAAAAATCAAAACCATTGATCTTTAAAAATAAATAGACTCGCAAATTAATACATACATTTAAGAACATAAATATTTTATATAATTAATGAACTACTTACGCACAAATTCAATAAAAAAGGAAGAAAAGATTAATGAGGATACATATGAGAATGTGGATTGGACAAAGCTAATGGATATTACGAATTATGCAATTCTTGTTATCACACATTTATAGAGTTTTGCCCCAATATACAATTTTTTTTCAATGAGTACAAGTCAAGAAAGTCACAAAATTCTAGATTTTAGATTTTTTTAGACTCGCCTAGTTTTGAAATAAATGATCGCATTTCTAACTACTGATTAAACAATTTTAACATTTTTCGAAATGAAAGAAAATAGTGATGAGAATACATCCACATCAATTCAAATGAAAAATGTGGATATAACTTGTTTAATTTTTGTTGATTGAAGGTAACAGATATAAAGAATTATGAAGAGGTTTTCAAATTAGAATTAAAGAGTTTTGTAGCAATATTAAATTTTTCCAATAAAAAATAATGAAACAAAATATGGATTTTTGATTCTTAGACTAACCAAGTTCGCAATTTTAGGACGTCTTTTTAACCATTAATTAATCAATCTTAAAACTTTTGATAGTGAAAGTCTTATTTTAACATTTCAGAAATCCTAAAACTGCATTTCATTATTTTTGACAATCACATCTCTCTATGATTTGGACAAAAACTCTCAAGTTTTTAATTTCAAGTTTTTCTAGTTTAACAATATATCAATCTAGTATAACAATATTTATCTAGTTTAGCAATATATCAATTATTATGTGATAATTAATTAATTACTTAATAATAAATAACTAATTAATATATAATTAATGGATAACGACATATAAATATAGTTATTTTCTGTCTAACCCTTAGTTAGAATAGGCAAAATAAAGTTGAAATTAATCAATCAGTTTTTTCAATTACTTTTTGTTGTTTGTATACTAAAAAATAATTAGTAGCAATTTAGACTACAATAACGAAGTCAAAATAATCAAAGCATCTACTTTCTATCAGCTTGAGAAAATAAATACACATTTGTATCTTAAACGAAGTTAAAGTTACAATAAATAATGCAACTTCAATAGTTGAAGTGGAAGATAAAATTAAATCAAATCGTTTTAGCGAAACATCCAATGTAAAATTAGAGAATGACGCTTTGAAAGTTTAATTAAAATTTTAATTCTAAATCCTATCTAAATTAAGGCATTCTAAAAGAGTTAATCAATTTAAATCTTTTTATTTTTAAATATTTCTTTGGTTTATCAAAATATATCAAAAACTTAGTTAGCAACATTTAAGAGAGTCTTAATTAACGAGAGCGAAGTGCTTATCACATCTCATTTGACAAAACGGAGTAACAAGTTAAATCTATTGAAAAAAAAACTTAAATAAATAATAGAACACTTGTAGAGCAAATAAAATAACAAATTGATTAAAATTAAACATCTAATGCAACATTAGAGAAAGATAACATGCAAATTCAATTAAAACTTCACATGCTAATTAAATCGAATAATTTCTTTTTTTTTTATAAAAAGTTAATCAAACAAAACAGTAATTTTTGTTTTATCTAAATGTATCAAACACTCCTTGCATAAAACTAATAATTGGCATTGTAAAAGTTAATAATAATTTAATTTTATCGTTAACCACTAATTGACACTAAAAAGAAATATGTATTTTTGATTGCTAATCTTCCTAAACCATTCATGGCCTTTTTTAATACATTTATGTAAAAAGTTAATTAGCAGCAATTAAAGTATATTTAATGAGTCTCTTTAAAAAATAAATAAAATCTACTAAAAGTATTTAGATTTAAATATTAAAAACTGTAATTAATAATGCAACTCCTGCCAGTTGAAATTAAGCATCAAACTGATTTTTTTAACAACAAAAAAGTATCTACTTCACAATTAGAAAATGATACCATTACACTTTAGGTATAAAATAATTTTTTCACACCTCTCTGAAGCTAGAGAGAAAATAAATTGTTAAATATTAATCATTATAAATCTTTTTATTACTAGATTTATAAAATTGTTAATGAGCAGTAATTAAAACAGTTTTAAATAACTAATGCAAAATATTCATCGCATTGCTTTTGACTAAACAATGAACTCTATTAAATGCATTAAAATTTAAAAGACAAAAGTTATTGCGGAAATAATTTTATTTATGACATTTTTAATTTCTCTTAATAAGTAAAAATGCTAATGAGAGGTAGTTACGATAGTTTGAAATGATTGAAGCATATTAAAATTGCATCGCTAGCATATTGTTTATTACATATTATTTATTGACAAAACAAAGTACTTTTTTAAAAGTATCAATATTTAAGAGAAAAAGCTCTGCTAAATAGTAGAATAATAACACATTAAATAAAACATTAAATTGATTGAAACAAATTGAAACTAGAAAATTTAAAAAAAAGTATTAAAAGTTAATCAATTCTTTTTATAAAGAATTCTTCTTTTTTATTTAAATATATCAAAAGAGTTGATTAGCAACAATTAAGATAGCTTTCACTAACGAAACCACTATATTTTATATGTCTCGCTTAAGCGCATTAATATCTATACCTATAATAAAATAAGGAATTCGAATGTGCACGCGTCTGTGTACCTGTAGACCGGATTGCAGGTAAATCGTAGATTCTAAAAATATGATATTCAACAAGAAGGTAAATGAATACAATTGTAAGCAAATTACGAAGCCTGATTTTTAATTTTTTAATTATATTTTAAGTTCAAAGACATTTAAAAAATGAAATTTTCTCATTGGTGAAGCGAAAGTCATTGTTTTAATGTAAACTATATACGATTCAGTTTTGTCAAATATCTTAAAGATAAAATCAATGATGTTTACCAGCTTATAACTCTATTAAAAAAAGATGTTGTTTATTGTGCATTCTGTAATGCTTAATTATTTTTTATTCGTTATGCAAGGTTATCTGAATGACCAACGTGATAGTTGTAGTATAGGTGTATTACGTGACCAAATTAGTATTACTAAGGTTATTATGTTTATAGTTATGCTTGTAAAACGTATTACTATGAAACTAAATAATTTAAAATCAACGGTAATTGAAATTTAAAAAAAGTTTTGCACTGAAAATCCAAAATAATGGAGAAATGATACTATATCGTTTAAGAGCGTGAAAACAATAGACATATTATTATTGACGTCTATGATGCGAAATTAATTATAGTTATAGGTTCTAATTGAAATTTAAAAAATAAGCAATGCACCAAAGAGCAAAATTAATGGAGAAAATGTACTGATTTGTTTGGAAAACCATGAAAAGTCGAAATAATATTATTGACACCAATGATGCTTAATTTCGGTAGTAAGCACTACTGGCATTATGGTAGTCAGTGCAGTTCTAACAGGCACTAAATATATTCTAATGCATGTACAAAGTATACTATGACTAAACTTGGTGCCTATTATATCTGCATCAATATTGTATGTCTTAATAATATATACTGAGAAAATAGGTTTTTACGGACACTCAAAGTTATAAGTACAGGAGAAAGTAGCTTAATTGTAGTAAATTTTAAATATCGTGAGTTGCTTAGTACAACTCATGATATACTCAACCAGACAACTCATGGCAGATGATACCGAATCAAGTTAATCTTTATTTTGATGGGAGGAATGACTAAATGCGAGTTTGTCTTAAGCAAACATTGTAAAGCCACTGAGAAAGGAAACAAATAATAATAAATTTTAAAAAAATCTTTGTATTATTATTATTATTATTATTCTTTCTTTTTTTTTGTCCTACAGTTTTGTGTATGATTTTGTAATGTTCAATATTGATTTATTGTCTTTTTTTCAGCCCGTTCGAAGAATAGATTAATAGAACTATAAAAAATTAAATTGAGTATTAATTGGATTCAAACAATGATGACTCATGATGAAGTAAAGTCAAAAATTTTCCCCTCGAAAATTTTTTAATTATTATTTTTTTATCCCCTATCTACTTTTCACATTAAGACTTTTTTTTCAGCTTAATTAAATTAAATGCATGTTTTTCAAAGATATCAAAATAGTTAATTATCATCAATTATCATCGATTAAGTTATAATCAAATAACGAATCTATACAATTTTATATGTCTAGCTTAAATTATCGTAATGAAACAAAGAAGTCCACTAAATGTATTAACATTAAAGAATTAAAGATGCACTAAATAATGAAACAATTACAAATTAATAAGCATTAAATAGAATCAAACAAAATATCTCTTGAACAGTTAAAGCTAAATTAGAGAAATAGCACTCAATTTATTATTTTATTCTGAAAACTAATTTATTATTTTATTTCTATCCTCAAAAAGTTGAAGTATAAAAACTTTTCACTTATTTTGGATGATAATATAAGCCACTAAAGTTGTAAAAGTTTTTACCTCTTAAACTTTACAAGTTTTAATCATATGTTTTAAATTTCGAAACATTAAAAGAAGGAGCGAATTGTCAAACTATAGATAAGCATATGATAGCCACATTGCTTACGGATTTTCCAAACTAAATTTTTTGATTAAAATTTTCTGCCCTCAAAAGGGTTAAAATATAAAGACTAAAAAAAATATTAAAGTTAATAAACTCTTTTTATTATGACTTTTTGCACTTATAAAAAATAATGTATCAAAAATAATATAGTTCTGAAGAGTTAACTACCATTTAGTCAGATAGCCTTAAATAACGAAGCAAAATGCCTTTTATGTCTTGCTTAAATCATTCTGACAAAACAAACTCATTTATTAAACGCATAAATATGAAAATAAATGATTAAATGCATAATAAAACGATGATAAATTTAATAAAGCATTAAATAAAGTCAAGCAAAAAGTTTCAGTGAAATCAAAAGTGAAAGTGAAATTAGAAAATGACACCTTGAAAAATTAATTATTATTGTATATGTATCTAAATTAAAAAGGATAAAAAGTACAGTAAATGTTATAAACTCTTTTTAAGATGACTTTGGTATAATGACTTTTTTATTAAAGGAGATAATTAATATCTAGTAAGATAGCCTTAAATAACGAAACCGAAATATATTATATATCCTTCCCTACTCCATTGTGACAAAACAAGCTAATCTATTAAACGCATTAATATTAAAATAAAAGATTAAATAAATAATAGAACAATAATAAATATAACATTAAATAGAGTCAAACAAAAAGTCTCATGCTAAATTTAAGTGAAATCAGAAAATGACACCTAGAAAGATTAATTATTATTGTATATGTATCTTAAACAAAAAGGATAAAAAGTACCGTAAATGTTAATAAACTCTTTTTTAATTACTTTTTATTTAATGACTTTTTTATTAAAAGAGATAATTACTATCTAGTAAGATAGCCTTAAATAAGGAAACGAAATATATTCTATGTTTCCTTACTCCATTGTGACAAAACAAAGTAATCTATTAAACGTATTCATATTTAAAAAGGAAAAGAGAAAATAAATAATAGAGCTAGATGAAATGAAACATCGAATTGAAAGATATCTGGTTTCTCCTTTAAACGAAAAGGCAATCTACGACATGAATGATTCATATCGTTTAAGTGTATAATTGTATTTTCTTAATTTCCAATGCAAATAGTAGTTAGATATTTATAGGGTCGCACGATTCTTTTCCTGGCTTCTAAACCGGAATTGGAAAAGCGCTTCGTAAATATTAGAACTAAGAATAAAATTGTGAACGTTGACTAGGGTTTAAATACTTCATTATTTTGAGTTTCTCTTGTAGCGCTTTCTTCTTTAATTTATGAATTTTTAATGAACTGAGGTTAGACTCATTCTCAAAAATGTTGATCATTTACCTGATAGTATTTAGCTGACTGAAATATTTTAATCAACTAGAAGCTTTTTAGAAACTGCGTTACACGATTATAATTTTTGGCGACCACTAAATTATTGAAATTTAAATTAGAATCCACATAAAAATGTATTAAGAAAATGAATTTAATTTTTCTGAAAATGTATTTGAATCTTTTAAAATATTTAGATACGTTTAAAATTAATTTACATTGATATTAATATTTGTTTTAAAAATTATTAAAGAATCACCGGATGAAATGTAATTTCATAACTGTTTTGAAAAGAAGTAAACGTGGAACAATGATTTAAAATAAAAATAACTAAACTTTAATTTATATCTTAGATTTACTATAAATGTATGCTAGTTATATGTATTAATTTTATCTTTCATATCCTTTATTTCTGTTCATGAAAAACTGACGAAAACTATTCAGCTGAAAATAATTATTGTGTGTTTGAGAATAAAGAAAATGTGTTTGATTTTTATTAAAATTAATATGAATATTATAAAATTTACATTTGCTTGAAAAGTAAATTACATTGACGTTATTTTTCATATTTGTTTGACAATTATGACGATTATGAAATCGATATCTTATGTAAATTAAAATGAGCACAATTCAAAATAAAAAAGCAAAAATTATATGTTTAATTTCAAAAAAATCTGAATATATTAAATAATATACATAATTTATAAAAATATTAGTAAAAATTATGTTACATAAATTCATAATGTAATAATATAAATTACATAAAACTAATATATTTAAATTTAGTCTTTATTATTGGCGCTTAGAAAAAGATCATAAACTTTTTTATAAGAAATTGGATCACTATTTAAATTATCCGTAACATTACATTATAACATGCAGTTAGTCGAGTAATGACGAAATGTGTTAACAGATAAAATTAAGTCATTTATTTTATTTTTTTTAAATATTGTATGTTTCTATAATATATCTTAAGTAATATGCCCTTATTTTATGTATGCATTTCCATTTTTTGGATGACTTAACCCTCAATAAAATATTTTACAAGGAAATACTTAGTTTATGCATGGCGTGTTAAAAAATATAATTAGCGCTGTATCGCGGAAGCAAAAAGCGATGCACCTTTTCTCTAATTATCGCCTTTAAATTGTTTTAAGCGGAATAAAGATTATATGACTTTCATATACACCCAAAGCAGACTCATAACCTCTAGGGTAAGGGAAAGGGGGAACGAATAATATGAGGTCAAGTGGGAAGTTTGAATCCAAGTTAAGCATCCTAGTTATTAGATTTTAATAAAAAATATTTAATTTTATATATGTACTAGTTTTAAGTATATATGTAAAAAAAAAGATTCTTTAATAGGAGATAATATTTAATAAAGCGGACCAAGAACACTTCTTTTTCACTATTACTGTAGCATGAAAAAGGTATGTGTGGTTGAAAAAATTAAAATCATTTTTTAATCTGTTTTTTGTCCTGCCTGCAAGTTGATAGTGAAATATAAGAAGAAAAAAACGAAGAAAAGAAAGGTATTTTTCTTTTTTACCGTTGTTATTTTTCTCCTCCCCCTCCTTTTCTTTCCCATATGTCTGTTATTTTCCTCTGTTTTATCTTCATTTTGAACTATATATATATATATATATACATATATATATATATATATATATATATATATATATATATATATATATATATATATATATTTATACTGGCGCTAGGGTCTATTTCCCATTGGCCTCAGAAATGCCAGAATTGCTACTCTCTTATCATTACCCAGTGAGCACCTATGGCTAAGCCACGGCCGTGGAGTAGGGTCGCCCTCGCCATACAACCACATACTCGTTTATAGGGCGGGTTACATTCACACAATCGCACAGAAGAAAGGACATAGAACACAGAGCGAGAAATAAACATCCATGACCTCAGCGGGATTCGAACCCGCAACCATCGGCTCCGCAGTCAGGCACTCTAACCACTCATATATATATATATATATATATATATATATATATATATATATATATATATATATATATATATATATATATATATATATATATATATATATATATATATATATATATATATATATATATATATATATATATATATATATATATATATATATATATATATATATATATATATATATATATATATATATATATATATATATATATATATATATATATATATATATATATACATGGATATAAAATTTATAGATTGAGTTTTCCTCAATATTAAAACTACATTTTTTATCAGTTAACTTGTAAAATGCTTTGTTTTGTTTTTTTTTTCAATTTTTAATTCATCTAACTTTGATAACAAAAATCACTTAATTATAAGCTCTTATATCTGATTTATAATACATAAACTGTGAAAATTGCCTTAAAAAATATTTCTTTTCTATCTTTGTTTTGTTATCGAATTATCTAAGTTGTTATTTGGAAAAGCTTCATTTCTATTCAAGTCACCTTTTAGAATTTTTTCCTTTCGAGAGTTATTTCCTGTGGATCAATGAAACATCTTTATGTTGTAAAATATTAATTGCAAGGGTGCGATTTCTAGAAAACGTGTTCGTCAACTTAACTAGTTTCGAAATGCGGGGAAGTTTCACGTATGGGAGAAAATTTCCCTATCCTTTTTTTCCGTTTTTCTCCGTTAATGACGATAGTCGTTCTATGTTAATTAACGAAAATGTTCTTTTATCGATTTCTTCTCTTAAAACTTGCATTTGTTTTCCTTCTTTCAGAGAATCTGACTTTTACTTTATAAAAATGACTTGCTAAATATTGGGAAGAAAAAGAACCAAGACTTGCTACTATTTTCGCAATTTTAAATGTTACATCGATTAGAGGAAAAGAACATTACATTATATTTTACGCTTTAAGAAAATCCCTTCATTTCCTTTTAAAAATACATAATACCATATTAATTTTTAAGAATTTCAAATAGCTTCGTTGCAAACTTTTTATGAAAGATAAAGAATTGTTTATAAGTGTTTATTGGGTTTAACTATCATTGGCAAATATTGGGAAATATTGGCAATATTGGCAAATATTGGCAAATTTTGGTTAGCGCACCAAAAAGTAAAAATTTTTTGTCTCAAAGCTGTATCAAAGATTTGAATGCAGTGCTCAAACTTTTTGCTGGATTTAAAGCATCATATTTTTGCTAAATAATTTTTTTTTCATTGGGAAAAAAGTGCAGTATTTTTTTTTATTAAAATAGATTATTATTTAAATCTTTTATAAAATGTGAGTTTCATAATACGCAAAAATTAAATCATCAAATTTGACATTAAAACAGAAATTAAATATTTAATTAATCTTAAAATGCATATTTTAGGAGCTAAAGAAAAATTTTTCACTATTTGATTTGCTTTTTTGCTGAATATGATAATCCAAATAACTTAGAAGGCTTATGAGAAATATCTACACTATATTTTTTTTTCTATTAATAAAATATTTTTGTAGAAGAACTCTGTCACATACTTTAAAAAAAGTAAGTAAGGAAAATTAGTCGAAGGTGCAACATAATACTTTGAAGTATCATATGTTGTGCCTACCTAGGATCATCATACGTAGTAACTTGGAACATAAATGTGCACAGAATTGTTATATTGCAGTATATTTTACAAAGCAAGCGAAAAAAATTCAAAAATTTGAAACATATATTGTAACTAATAAATTCTTGAAAATATCATTTTTTGCCTTTTAAAAATTGTTTAAAATTTATCAGAAGTTATTGGTACGTATTACATAACTGTTTGACAAACATAAAAACTTTTACAATGCAACTTTTAATATATATATATATATATATATATATATATATATATATATATATATATATATATATATATATATATATATATATATATATATATATATATATATATATATATACATATATATATATATATATATATATATATATATATATATATATATATATACATATATATATATATATATATATATATATATATATATATATATATATATATATATATATATATATATATATATATATATATATATATATATATATATATATATATATATATATATATATATATATATATATACTCAGAAGCATTGCTAACCTTGTTAGCTGTTTTTTTTTTCAAAATTACAAATCTCAACACGAAAGAACACAGTGGGAAATGAAATGAATCTCTGAAGATAAATTTGTACCAATAGATTTCAGAAATTGTTTAATTACTTCTCAAAATACTTGTGTGTTTGATTAAGCAATTTCTACTTTTAAAAATTTCTTCTAAAGACATTAACTTTTTTTCTCACTTTCAATTTACGCCTTCTTTTAAAGCACAAATTAACGTATGTAATTGATTATTTTCTTGAATTGTATTTTTGTAGCTTTCAAGAATTTACGTTACAAAGTTTGTATTCGTAAATTTTTTTCAAAAAAATATTTATCTAATTTATTTATTAAGGAAATCAAATCTGTTAGGGAAAACAGGATTGTTTTTAATTAAAATGCGAATAAATAAGGTCATTGGTTGTGCTATTTATTTCTATGTACTTCAATGGTATCAAATTATACTTAAATCGGAAAAGCGCACTGTAGGAAATTTTAAATTATTCATTATTGTACAATTTTAAAATATTAATTAACAAAAGTTTTATAACCGTGTGAAATATTCATAAATGTATGAAAGAAGCCGTAAGAATATGATAAAGAACGTAAGACGATAAAATTCATAAGTTGAATTTCTTAAAGTTTCAAAAAATGTAAAAGTCGTATTTCCCATTTAAAAGGATGAAATTTATTCCAACGGGCTTCCTGATGTGCTAGAGTTATGATAGCTTAAAAAAATATTCCGTTGGCAACAAAAGAACTAAAAAAAATTAAATAATCCATATATTCATTTCATTATAGAGTTCATAAAGAAAATTATAATAATGAAAAAAAAAGATTTAAAGAAAAAAATTCGAAAACTGTACGGCATATTTATGTATTTTTGATTATGTTCTGCACAACATGCTTAGGATTCTATTCTGAGCAACATGTTGTTGTTGTTGTTAATTTACGTCACACTAGAGCTGCACAATGGGCTATTGGCGACGGTCTGGGAAGCATCCCGGAGGATGATCCGAAGACATGCCATCACAATTTTGATCCTCTGGGGAGGGGATGGCACCCCCGCTTCGGTAGCCCGACGACCTGCGCACAAAGTCGAGCACTTTACGGTAGCACAGTTTAACGAGGACCAATACCGCACACCTTCGGTCCCTACGCAGACTGATCCAAGTGGTCACCCACCCGCACACTGACCGTAGTCAGTGATGCTTGACTTCGGTGATCTGCTGGGAACCGTGTCTTAACGAACAGTCCACTGCGGGACGCAGCATGTTGTTATACGCATATTATAGTATGTTTCTTAGTGTTGTGGTATATAAAATTAAAGTAAAGCAACGAACTTGATGTAGTACGCTCCTCATTAAGTAAAAATTATTTACTAAATAATAATAGCAATTTTGAAGCTCTTTTTAACCCATTTTTTACTACTTTTATTCATTTAATATTCATCATTATCAGAACGACGATGAACATGATGAATGTTCTTATTCACAATAATATGTCATGTATGAGAACATTTAATGAAAACAGCGTTGCATTTTTGGAAATGTTTACACGGTGCAGCTTTTAATTTTCAGGAGTTAACTCCTGAAACTACCACGTGGTCACTTTTAATAGTAACTTTTACCTTAAGTACACAGTTACACTTTTGTACTCGACTGCGAAAGTTTCGGAAAAAATTCTTCAGGATATTCCTCAATTCTCGATCTAACACTTTTTCTGCTCTCTTTAAACCATATGCTTTTGGCAATGTTAACTTATGATTTCAAAAGTTGTTTTTGAAACATTTACATCCAAGTACCGAAAGACTTTCCGACGTCTAAGGATATTTCAAAACATATTAAATGGGCATGTAATTCACATTGTATATTCAGGAGTTATTACATCAATCCTAGACATCAGCACTCTCTATTATAACGTAGTATCTTTGAGATTATGGAAGAAATGAAGCATCAAAAACGACGTGAAATGCATGAGGTAGGAATGGACAGATCAGAAACATATTAAATGGGTATGTAATTTACATTGTATTGTTATTAGATCAATCCTAGAAATAAATATCTGCACTTTCTATTCGTAGTGCCTTTGAGATCATTGAATAAATTAAGCCTCAAAGACGACGTGAAATGCATGAGGTTAGAATGAACTGAGCAGAAAAATGTTTTTCAAGAGGGGGATCAGCAACCTAAGCAAC